>NW_007254458.1:265228-329798 GCF_000164805.1 Carlito syrichta | reverse complement strand
ACTCCAGTCTGGGTGACAGAGTGAGACTCTAACTCAAAAAAAACAAAAAAAAAAAAAACAGTTTCACCTGTTTAATGAAAAAAAATTTGAATGAATAGAATTATTTAAAGTTAAATGTAATGTTCTCCAAATGCCATTCTTTTCTGGTCAAAGTTTAATATGATGCCATACATACAGTGCAAATATATGTGACATACAAATGTAGATATCACATTTACATGTGTGCATATATGTGTGTGTATGTACATAAACATATAGAAAATGAGAAATACCTTTATATACTTACATGTAACTTTTTCTAAAGTGTAACATGGGTATTGATTGGAAGCGTATTTGGGAAGATTAGCACAGTGAAGGATTTGGAACTGGAAAACTGCTACTCAGCTGCTTTTATGTGACTCTTGGCTTTTCCCTTTTATTTCTGTTTCTTGTAAAATCTAGAAATACTTAAACAGGTAAGTCTAAATGTGTACACCATCATTTTTGATGGATGCTTTCAGAGGCTGGGGTTTAATAGGTCTATTCTGAAAAATCCCAGACAGAACACCTAACAGGAACTCTACCTAAAAATCATCTCATGTTAGAGCTACAAGGTTACTTAAAGATCCTGTTAGGCGGCACTTTGTGTTTTAGATGAAGAAACTAAGGCTCAGAGGTGTTAATGACCAAGATGTTATAGCTAGGTATAGGTTTTAATCAGGTTCTCTTTCTAACATAGTATGACAGTTCTCATTTCTTGATAATCAGATATGTTGGTAAAGTATGAAATGATAAAGCTCTACTGAAAAGAATGAATGCTCTGTTTAATTATTCTCTGTTTTACTAAAAGGTAAGAGAGTGCAAATCATTATGCCCTATCCCTGTTTTAGAATCTGGATAGTTACAGCAGTGTTTCTCAACTTTTTTTTCCCTTTTGCTCCCCTAAAGAGACTTTCTGGACTTTGTTTTAACCCCTTAATGGTCACCTTGAAATTTAGTGTCTCTATTTATATATTGTGACCGTTTTAGCATCCATTTACAATGGCAGTGTACACATTTATTTTTGTCTTTTTAATTATTTCTAGATTTTAGAAGAAACAAATAACAGGAAAACTAAATGCCACATAAAATCAAATCATTTAATCAACTGGCAGTTTCTCAATCTCAAATCCTTTATTGAACTCAGCTTTTCAAATATGCTTTTAATTAGCATCCATGATATACTTTGAAGCAAAAGTTTTTAAACCCCTTAGAGGTAATATCATTTCTGTTGAGAATATATGAGTTCAGAGAAAGCTAGAATGACAGTAGTTCTTAACTATCTTTCAGAAAGATGAGCTTTCACTTTACCTACTTATGTTTATTGCAGGCTTTCTTAGAAATGGCTTCTGAGGAAGCTGCTGTTACTATGGTGAATTATTACACTCCTGTTACTGCTCAACTTCGAAGCCAGCCTGTTTATATTCAGTACTCCAATCACAGAGAACTTAAGACTGACAATCTACCTAATCAAGCTGTAAGTATTAAAGGCATTTGTAAAAATAGATGTAAGAACAGATGGTATAATCACTTAAAATTAATTTTCTATACCTCATAGATAAAGAAAAATCATGTGCTTTTCTTCATTTTAGGATACTTTACTAGTCAGGATTATATATGTACATTCTCTCTTGACTTAGGAATAAGAAAGCAGTACCATTTAGAAACATATTGAAGTTAATATTTGGGGGGGACTCTCCCTTGCGCAGGCTGGAGTGCAGTGGCACGCTCATAGCCACCCCAGTGTCGACCTTCTGGGCTCAGGCGACCCTTCTGCCTTAGCCTTCCAAGTAGCTGGAACTACAGGTGCACACTACCACGGCTAGCTAATTTTTTGATTCATTGTAGAGATGCGGCCTTGCCAAGTTGCCCAGGCTGTTCTCGAGCCCATGGACTCAGGCAATCCCCTAACCTTGGCCTCCCAAAGTGCTGGGATTATAGACTTAAGCCATTGTGCCCAGCTGAAGTAAACTTTTTTTTTTAACTTTTCACAATTCCAAATGAGAAAAGAAATGTTTATATTGTTTTATACCTCTTAAAATCTCAGGTCTAAATGGAACTTTTAGGAAATCATTCATTTCTTAACTTTTTTTTTTTTTTTTTTTTGAGTTGGAGTCTCACTCTGTCACCCAGACTGGAGTGAGCCTCCACCTGCTGGGCTCCGGCGATCCTTCCGCCTCAGCCTTCCAAGTAGCCAGAATTACAGGCATGTGCTACCACACCCGACTGATTTTTTAATTTATTGTAGAGATGAGGTCTTGCTGCCCAGGCGGGTCTCGAACCCGCAGGCTCAGGCAATCCACTCACCTCAACCTCCCAAAGGTGGGGGGGGGATTACAGGCTGAGCCACCGAGCCGGCTGAAATCATTCATTTCAAACCCTCCTTTTTATAGAATATATAACAAAGGCATTGAGAGACTGAATGATGCTTATATTGTGCTGTTAAATAACCAAACTTAAGATGTTAACAAGAATTTGTTTAGAATTGTTTATTGAGTGATTTTTGACTCCTGAAGATGAATGTGAAATATAGGGTATCAACACCTTTGAATTGGAGTCTCGTTCTGTCGCCCAGGCTGGAGTGCAGTGGCATGCTCACGGCCACCGCAGCCTCGATCTGCTGGGCTCAGGCGATCCTTCTGCCTCAGCCTTCCAAGTAGCTGGAACTACAGGCATACACCACCACACCCAGCTAACTTTTTGATTTATTATAGAGATGAGGTCTCACCAAGTTGCCCAGGCTGGTCTCAAACCCATGGGCTCAGACAATCCTCTCACCTCAGCCTCCCAAAGTGCTGGGATTAGAGGCATGAGCCACTGCACCCAGCAGACAAAAATTTTTAAATAAAAACTTAATTCACAATGCAAGTACGTTTTAAGAAAGTGGGTTTTTGTTAAGTTAAAGGCACATTTGGCCTCTGGTTATTCTTGCTCTAGGCAAAGAACCTCTCTAGTTCTCTGATTTTGTTTAGAAAAATGTTACAATGCAAGCTACTGAGATTAAATTATAGTTTTCTAAAATAACATTATTTTTTGCACATAATCCTACACTTGTTTTAAGAGATATTAATAGCATATAATAAACTACATAAACCTTGAATAAATGTAATATTGCATGATTTTTAAATAGACTAGACTTTTTCTCATGAAAAATTGCCTTATAAATTATAAATAGGACACATGCTTATTGTAAACCAAACAATCCAGAAAAATAAAGAACAAAACAAACAAAAAAACCCCATAAGGCCGGGCGTGGTAGCTCATGCTTATAATCCCAGCACTTTGGGAGGCTGGGGTGAGAGGATTGCCTGAGCCCATGGGTTCAGCCTGAGCAACTTGACAAGATTTCATCTCTACAATTAAAAAAAAAAAATTAGCCAAGTGTTAGTGTGTGCCTGTAATTCCAGCTACTTGGAAGGCTGAGGTGGAAGGATCACCTGAGCCCAGTAGGTTGATGCTGTGGTAGCTGTGAGTGTGCCACTGCACTCCAGCCTGGGCGACAGAGTGAGACTTCAACTCAAAACAAAAAAAACAAAAAAACCCATAAAACAATTCAGTTATCCTGAGATAACTAATAACTAGTGCTAACATTTTGGTGTATGCACCTTCTCTGTTAAGGTGTTTGTGTATCTAATTTTACACAAGATGTTTTGAAATCTTTTTTATCTACAATATGTATATGATTTCATGACAACAAATATAGTTATGTCATAATTTTTTAATACCTATATAATATCCCCTTGTATATATATTAAAATTATATCCAGTTTTTAAATTGCATTGAGGTTGTTTCTAGTTTTGTCCTTTTTTTTTTTTTTGAGTTGACTTTTCACTCCATTGCCCAGGCCCCGGAGTGCAGTGGCATGCTCACGGCCACCCCAGCGTTGACCTGCTGGGCTCAAGTGATCCTTCCACCTCAGCCTTCCAAGTAGCTGGAACTACAAGCACACACTAACACTTGGCTAATTTTTTTTTTAATTGTAGAGATGAAATCTTGCCAAGTTGCCCAGGCTGGTCTTGAACCCATGGGCTCAGGCAATCCTCTCACCCCAGCCTCCCAAAGTGCTGGGATTATAAGCGTGAGCCACCACGCCTGGGCTTATGGGATTTTTTGGTTTGTTTTGTTTTTTATTTTTCTGGATTGTTTGGTTTACAATAAGCATGTATCCTTCCAAGTAGCCAGAACTACAGGCATGCATTACCACGCCTGGCTAATTTTTTTTTTTTTTACTGATAGCACAGCAACAACATATTTTAGCACACTTGCAGCATTATCTTATTAGGTTACATTTTTGGCAGTTAAATTGCTGAAAAAAGTATATACATTTTTAATCGTTTCATATATGTTGCTTTCTATAAAGATTATATGCTGAGTTAGTGTGCCACTGATAAGATATGAGCAAGCGGTTTTACAGTCTTTGTTAATATGACAGATGAGAAATTGCATCTTACTGTTTACTTTTATTCGATAATTTGTATGATACATTGATTTCTGTTAATGACATTTTCCCCATTTTTTTCTTTTTTAAAAAATGTATAACATTTATTTAGGCAAAAACGTTTCCAAAATAAAATCTGTGTATACAACATTAATACTTAAGTGATTTTCTTGTTTAAAATATAACATGATCCATGTACAAAATACTCCCATTCCCATTCATCTGGCCATAGTGAGAACAGTGCCTTTATATGAGAGTCTTTGAAATGTGCATACATTATACTTTCACAGGAATTGTTCATATCCTTTGAAAGGAACTAAACTCTTCTATCAGAATTCAAGCAAAAAACTTTCCTCATACAAGTCAGTGAAAATTTGACAGTGGGAGTTCTACAAAAGTCAGGGATGTAAAATTTTTTTATTCTTTAGATTATATGACAGTATAAATCTTGCCATAACAATCGCCCTTTTCCCCCCCATTTTTTTCATTGTGGGAAAATATACATAACATAAAACTTACCATTTCAACCATTTTTAAGTGCACAGTTCAGTGGCACTAAGTACATTCACATTGTTGTATAATCACTACCACCATCTATTTCTAGAACTTTTTCATCATCCCAAACTGAAACTCCCTACCCATTGTACAGTAACTCCACATCTTCTCCTCCCTCCTGCCTCTGGCAAGTACCATTCTACTTTTAGTCTCTATGAATTTTTCTGCTAATGCAGTTTTTACTATTTTATACATGTAGACAAATTTCTTAAGATTGCCATAATATACTTTTTTCTGACTTGGGTACCGTGCTCAGAAAGACTGGACACACCAAGATTAAAAAGAGAAACTACTTAGTTATTTTTATAGTTTGGTTGTTTATACTTATTTTTTAATTTTATATATATATATATATATATGTATATATATATATATTTTTTTTTTAAGTTGAGGTCTCACTCTTTCATCAAGTCTAGAGTATGGTGGCATGATCATAGCTTACCACAGCCTCAAACTCCTGAGCTCAGCTAGTCCTTCCACCTCAGCCTCCTGAGTAGCTGAGAATACAGACATACATCACCACACCTGGCTTATATATATTTTTTTCTTTTTTTTTTTTTTTTCTGTAGAAACGAGGTCTTGTTCTGTTGCCTAGACTAGTCTCGAACTCCTGGGCTCAGGCAATCCTCTTACCTTGGCCTCCTGAAGTGCTGGGATTACATGTGTGAGCCACCACGCCTGGTGGTTGTTCTTATTTTGATGTTTAAATCCTTATTCTATTAAGAATGTTTTAGATGTGCAGAGTGAGCGTAGGGGCTTCACTGTTCTTTATTCCAAGAGACCAATTTCTTCTGCATTATTTTTTAATAACCCCTTTATTATCCACTGTTTTGAAGTTTGTCCTTCACATATGTTAGTTTTCCATACACATTATGCCTGCTTATAACATGCATATACATACATATACATACCTTTATCTATACACATACATATGCAGACTTAGGTATGCCTGTACCTTTTGCTTACATGGCTTGACCTTCCTTCATGTGTGTGCCGACCACATGGTATGTACTCCATGTGTAACATGGACTAGCTTTTGCATTCTAAAAGCTTTTGGATTCTATTTCTGCTGCTGTGTGCCCTATAGCTTAATATACTATAGGGCAACGCCCTATCTCTTACTCTCTTTTCAGAAATTAACTGATTAATGTTTTTTGTTTCATCAGATGTATTTTATAATTATTTTGATAACTCTTGACCCCAAGAAATATAATTGAAATTGAATAGATTTTATAGCTTAATTTGGGGGTAATTAGCATATGTATATTGCTTTCTAATCCTTTTGAGGAGGAAGTTGTATTTTGTTTTATAACTTTCAGTAGAGTTTTAAATTTTCTTTCATATATAAGTCCTACAGTTTTCTCATTGTGATTCCTAAGTATGTTAGTATAAATCTTGAAGGAGAAAAACAATTTAATAATTCTTAAAGATTGGATTATTTCAAAGTGAAATAGTGAGAAATCCCAGTTGCTTGGCAACCAAAGCCAGCCTAAATGACCTAGTTTATTCTTAGATAGCCTTCATTTCTTCCTAGTAATCTTTCTATTTTGTTACTTTTGTGCAATTTTTATGCACAAAAAAATTTGATGTTTGATAAAATATAATAATTTTTCTTTTATTCAAAGTCATACACCAAACCTGATGTCAAAATTGAAGTTAACTGTTTGCATGTTTTAAAAGTACCATATGTCTTTTTATTCTGACAAACCCAGGCAGCTGATAAAGTGTTTTGTTCTCTTTTGTTCACTGAATAACATGCTATCCCAAAACATACACATTATTTTTTCAGTGTATGGACATACTTGCCAGAAGGTCAGATGAATATCAAGTGTTTTTCTTGAGTTGAGCTAAAATTATAACCACAAAGTTGAAATCATATTCTGAGGTATAACATTTGAGAATGGTTTTGTTAATGGCAGTTACTATTAAATTCAGTTTTTCTTGACCTTGTGAGTAGAAGTTTATAAATCTACAAAGAAATGACCATGGAAGATTTTTCTCTTAAAAAGTTTCCTAAACATTTATCTAACTGAACACTTAAGATCTGGGCATCTGGCTGGGCACATTGGCTCAAGCCTGTAATCCCAGCACTTTGGGACGCCAAGGCAAGAGGATTGCCTGAGCTCAGGGATTTGAGACCAGCCTGGGCAACTTGGTGAGATCTCATCTCTACAATAAATAATTAGCCAGGCATGGTAGCCTGCGCCTGTAGTTCCAACTTCTTGGAATGCTGAGGCGGAAGGATCGCCTTGAGCCCAGCAGATTGAGGCTGCAGTGGCCATGACTGTGCCACTGCCCCCTAGCCTGGGAGACAGAGTGAGACTCCAACTCAAAAAACAAAAACAAAACAAAGATCTGTGCATCTATTGTATGTTAATTCCCATCTTCTTAATTTGAAAAATGTCTACTTCATATTATCCTGACAGACTTAAATTTTACATGAAGCATGTAAAATTATCTTCTTACCTCACATTAATAGAACCTTTGTTTATTGACCATACTACTGCAGTTATTTCCTTTATTAATAGTTAATGTAGCCATTCCAGAGAATTTTTTACCCAAACATTTAAAAATTATTTCCCATAATAGGAATTCTTGAGGGCAGGTGCAGTGGCTCACGCCTATAATCCTAGCACTTTGGGAGGCCAAGGTGAGAGGATAGCCTGAGTGCACGGGTTCGAGACCAGCCTGGGCAACTTGGTGAGACCTCATCTCTACAGTCAATCAAAAAATTTTCCGGGCTTGGTGGCGTGTGCCTGTAGTTCCAGCTACTTGGAAGGCTCAGGCAGAAGAATCACCTGAGCCCAGCAGGTCAAGGCTGTGGTAGGCTCGCCAGCCTGGGCAGCAGAGTGAGACTCCAACTCAAAAAACAAAAAAAATAGGAATTCTGCTGCTTCCGAATTTTTAGCATCAGGCACACTTTCATGTTAAGATACTTTTTTGTTTTCTGCCTAAATGTTTTTGTCTAATTAAAAATTCAAACCATAGTTACTTAAATAAGGTTTTTTTTCAAGCATTACTGTCTCAGATTTTTATTGTCAGAAGCATTTTTTGCATGCCTGCTACTTAGAGGGTTTAGTACTTAGTGCTCTGTGAAGTACCAGTGCAAAGTATATTGAAAACTTTAGATTGATTAGGACAGTAAATGCCTCAGCTTTTTAGATTTTTCCACTATAATGTCTCTTATACCAAAGCAGCAGGGGTGAAAGAAGAGGAACAATAATAACAGCAGCAATGGTGTTAGTAACAGCAAACACTTTCATAGAATTATTTAATAAAAACATTGATGGAATGATTAATGGCATAATGAAGAGGTCAGTGGGGATAAATTTGTTGTTGATTGTACTTAGTTTTGATATGATTTAATCATTTTAATATAAGAGAAATAGAAACTGTTTTTACAATTCATACTTTACCATGACGATGTCTTTTCCCAGATACTCTGGAGCTGTTCCATTATGGTAACCACTAGCTAAATATGGCTAAATTTAAATTAATTAAAACATAAAATTTTTAAATTCAGCTTCTCAGTTTTACTAGTCACATTTCAAGTGCTCACTAGCTACATGTGGCTTGTGGCTATCATATTAAACAGTGTAGATGTCAAACATTTTTTGTTTTTTTGAGACAGAATGAAACCCTATCTCAAAAATAATTAAATATCTTTTAAAAAATTAAATGGTAAACTTTTATTAAAAATTACAATCATGAAGCAGAACACAAGAAATGTTAATAATTCAAAGTAGCACACAAAATACTGTGATCTCTAAAATTGCGACTGAATACCATATCTAAAAATGAAAGTAGTTATGTTAAAGTGGTAGGATTTTTCATTTTGTTGTACCAACGTTTTACTAATTATCAGCATTCTTTTCTTTTCTTTTTTTTTTTTTTTGAGTGGGAGTCTCACTCAGTCACACAGGCTGGAGGGCAGTGGCATGCTCCCTGCCACGGCAGCTTTGACCTGCTGGGCTCAGGTGATCCCTTCCACCTCAGCCCTCCAAGTAACTGGAACTATAGGCATGCACCACCATGCCCAGCTAATTTTTTGATTTATTGTAGAAATGAGGTCTCTCCAAGTTGCCCAGGCTAGTCTCGAACCTGGGGGCTCAGGCTATCCTCTCACCTCGACCTCCCAAAGTGCTGGGAATATAGGCGTGAGCCACCGCACCTGGCCCGTCCTCATCATTCTTAAGAAATTATAAGGTACAGAACAAAAGATTGATAAAAAAGATGCATTTAATTTCAGTAATCATTAACCAAGCTCTTTTCAGTTTTTTCTTCTACTATTTTTTTTTTTTTTTGACTCAGGGTCTCACTCTGTTTGCCAGACTGGAGTGCAGTGGCATGATCACAGCTCACCACAGCCTCGACCTACTGGGCTTAGGCAATCCTTCCTCAGCCTCTTGAGTAGCTGAGACTACAGATGCATGCCACCCTGCTCACCTGAATTTTAAAAAAAATTTTTTAGAGACAAGATCTCGCTACGTTGCCCAGGCTGATCTCGAACTTCTAGGCTCAAATAATCCTCCTGCCTTGGCCTCCCTAAAAAAAACTCACAAAATGTCACATGCAGGTTTTGGCTTACCCCTGTAATCCCAACACTTTGAGAGGCCCAGACAATAGACTTGCTTGAGGCCAGGAGTTAAATACCAGTCTGGGCAGCATAGTGAGACCTATCAAATATGTTTTATGCTCATGTTGTGCTTTCTCTGCCCCTGTTTTGCAACAAGCCATTCTTCTAGAGTACCCTGGTTCCTTTACTTGGAGAATATTTAGAAGATTATCTGCCTACCCTTGGCTTGGGCTATCATATTCCATGTCATGGTCTTTAATGTTTTCATAGTGTCTTTTTCTACCTGATTGTCTTAAAAATTATATCCAAATTTTCTCTTTTTTTCATTTTTTTCTTCATGTAAATTTAAGCATCTTTTTAAAATAGTGTCATTGTAATAAGAAGGCAAGTCTTTGACTCTTGACTGATTGCAAATTTAGAATATAAAATAGATATGTATTTTTTTATTTGTCTATATTACTTCATATTATTTTACATTGACTTACTTTTAGAATTCATGTAATGCTTCTATATAATCAAAAGTTCTCATTTTGGATTATTCTGTAGAGAACCCAAGCTGCACTGCAGGCTGTCAGTGCTGTCCAGTCAGGAAGCCTGGCCCTTTCTGGAGCTCCTTCCAATGAAGGCACAGTCTTACCTGGGCAGAGCCCTGTACTCCGAATAATTATTGAAAACCTCTTTTACCCTGTTACTCTGGAAGTTCTTCATCAGGTAAGGATGAATACTCTTAAGAAAGCCGTGTCAAATATGACTTCTGTAACTTTTGATATTTTAGTCTAAGTTTTTTAGCTTGTTGCTTTTGGTTTATATATTTCTTTAAACAATGAAAAAAATTTTCACCATTCTGTTTAATACAAAGAAATAAATACGTTTTTGACAGCCTCCTTTTTTCTAATTTAAATACTTTTAAAAGGATGTAAAAGGTTTGATTTTTTTTAATAGCTAAACATTATAATAACACATAGATTACTATGAAAAGGGCAATAGTAGTTGTTTCTTAGAAAGTAACATCACTACAGGGTACAGCTTATTTATTTCTTTTGGCCTCTTACATTTGAGCATTTTAATTTTTAATTCTGAAGGGAGTCCAGGTGCAGTGGCTCATGCCTCTGATCCCAGCACTCTAGAAGGCCAAGATGGGAGGATCGCTTGGGTCCAGGAGTCTGAGACCAGCCTGGGCAGGATAGTGAAACTCCATCTCTACAAAAATATTTAAATATTAGCTGGGCATGGTAGTAACATGCCTGTGGTCTTGGCTGTTTGGAGACTAAGCTGGGAGGATCGCTTGAGCTTAGGAGTTTGAGGTTGCAGTGAACTATGATCACACCATTACACTTAAGCTTGGGGAACAAAGCAAGACACCACCTCTTAAAAAAATTTTTTTTTCCTTTGGGAGGCTGAGGTGAGTGGATTGCCTGAGCCCGCGGGTTCGAGACCCGCCTGGGCAACTTGGCGAGACCTCATCCCTACAATAAATCAAAAATTAGCCGGTTGTGGTAGTGAGCGCCTATAGTTCCAGCTACTTGGAAGGCTGAGGCGAAAGGATTGCCGGAGCCCAGCAGGTCGAGGCTGCGGTGGCCAGGAGTGGCCGCTGCACTCCAGTCCAGGCGACAGAGTGAGACTCCAACTCAAAAAAAAAAAAATTTTTTTTTTTAAGGAAAAGTATGTAATAAATCTTTATATGTAACATGGATATATAATGTTGGCTAAGTTGATGCTCAACTTAGCCTTCATATACTACCCATTAATATGACTAAACTGTTTTTATGTTTTGTTTTGTTTTGTTTTGTTTTTTGAGTCACAGTCTCACTTTGTTGCCCAGACTGGAGTGGAGTGGCACGCTCATGGCTACCACAGCCTCGACCTGCTGGGCTCAGGAAATCCTTCTGCTTCAGACTTCCAAGTAGCTGGAACCACCAGCATGTGCCACCACTCCTGGCTAATTTTTTTTTTTTTTTAATTGTAGAGATGAAGTCTCACCATGTTGCCCAGGCTGGTCTCGAACCCTTAGACTCAGGCAGTTCTCTCGCCTCTGCGTCCCAAAGTGCTGGAATTAAAGGCATGAGCCACTGTGCCTGGTGTTAAACTGTTTTGATAAAAGGCATTCTACCAAATAGTGTTAAGTAATATGTAGAATTTAAGAACTGGACGATAACCTAATTTCATAATTTTGTAGTGAATGAAACTGTAACCCAGATAGTTAATGAGAATTGAACATTGTAGAGAGTAATTGAAGAGTCACAGTTGGAACTTAAGATTCCTGATATAATGTCCAGTGTATTGTTTTTGAATGCTTGGTACACTTTTAACACCTACTTCATATATACATATCCTCAAAAGGT
Source organism: Carlito syrichta (assembly GCF_000164805.1). Classification (NCBI taxonomy): domain Eukaryota; kingdom Metazoa; phylum Chordata; class Mammalia; order Primates; family Tarsiidae; genus Carlito; species Carlito syrichta. Next base: position 317,868 of record NW_007254458.1, on the reverse strand, counting down.
AATATACAGTTATTTGGCAATCTGAGTGCATTAATATTTTACATCTAACCCAAAACTTTAGTCAGCGTTTGTCCCCTTTAGCTATATATTGATTTTATTTCATTACACTTACCAACACATATATTAAAATATTAAAACACATCATATGCTTATTTTAATTTAACAGAATCATACTTTGGATTCATACTACTCAGTAAAGAGTCATGGGGGAGGTATTCATGTTTGTTTAAGAATTGAGATGCATTGACTGGAAGCTGTGGCTCAATTCTGTAATCCCAGCACTTTGGGAAGCCGAGGCGAGAGGATTACCTGAGCCCAGGGGTTCGAGACCAGCCTGGGCAACTTGGCAAGACCTTGTCTCTACAACAAATCAAAAAATTAGCTGGGCATGTGCCTGTAGTTCCAGCTGCTTGGAAAGCTGAAGCAGAAGGATCACTTGAACCTAGCAGGTCAACACTGGGGTAGCTGTGAGTATGCCACTGCACTCTAGCCTGGGCGATAGAGTGAGACTTCGACTTAAAAAAAAAAAAAAAAAAAAGAAGAACTGAAACGCATCTTATCCTGTTCTCACATTTTACAATAAGGATTGGGGCTCTTAGATGTTTATTTACTATCCTATAGACAATGTACTAATTGATAATAGAGCTCAAACACATTTTCCAATAAGGGTTCTATTCCATACATGTAAATATTAAAATATGCCAATTGGTGGGCTTGCTGGATTCCCCTTTGATTGTCTTCTGAGTACCATTTTCAAAATATATGCATTTGTGAAGCATGTGCTAGGAAGGATTTTTAACGTAGACACCATTGCTCCCTAAAAGGGTTTAGCAGTTGCTGAAGTGATTGGTTTCATTGTTCTATCAGATTTTCTTCTTTTCTATGTATCTGACAAAGTGACATTGAAACTAAAGTGATCTATCAGCAGTGTTTGTTTGCTGCTGTAATACTGTGGCTACTGTTAACTTATACTATTATAAAAGATGTTCTTGTGTCTGGCCCAAAAGTGCCATCAGCCAGTAGTTAGCTTAGCCAGGATCATGTGGTCCCGTCCTGTCATTCCATTTATCATTTCCCTGAGTCCAGTAACCTTGTTTTTCCCCCAAAAAAATCAAGTGAAGAGGACTAATTCTGAGAGTCCTCAACAGCAACTGTTGGGGTAGGATTCTCAAGTATTTGAGTCATAGGACTCCCTTGTTTAACCCTCTTTCCCAGTGCTGTTGCAATAAAACCAGCTACTTACCAAGGTCCCCATATGCAGACTTCTCCCTCATCTCTTTATCCTTATTTCCTAACACTCTTCTGCTTATTTCACACCTGTCCTTCAGGTACTCTCTGTCCCTCCCTTTCCTATTCTCCAGCTTAGTCCTGTTCTTAGTCTCTTTCTATCCTGTATTTCTTAGGCCTGGAACACTCTTTATCCAGGTCGTCACTTGGCTGGATCATTCAGTTCTCATCTCAAATGTTGCCTTCTCAGGGAGTCTTAATGTAATTACATTAGCCAGGCCTCTCCCCTTCACTCTGTCCTATTAGCATAATGGTTAAGGATACAAGATCTGGAGCTGGTTTGAATCCTGGCTCTACTACTTAACTACCTCCATAACCTTGGGCAAGCAAGTCATCCCTTCTATGTCTGTTTTCTTATTTTTATAATGAAGATGATATCTATCTTATCCTTTCATTGTGAGGATTACACTAATTAATGTTTTTAAAGTACTTAGAACATTGCCTGGTACATATTAAGTACTTAGGAAAAGTTTAGTTCTAATGATCAGATTCTAGTAAATTACAATGTAAGAAACTAGTTTTTGTTCTTGTAGTTTTGAGTGTAAGAGAGTAATTTCATAAGTAATAGCATAGAATGTAATAGGGAATATACAAAAGTATGGAATTTGTTATACCTGTTGTAATTAATTAGATGATTATTTTTTGCTGGAAAGTTGGCACTAGCTCAACTGCTGTCTAACATCTATAGAAGCCAGTGTTCTTCCTTTAGTTCATGGTGAGAGAATTGATAGTGACTGAGGTGGAACGGGTGCTATTTTACTTGTAGTAAATTAGGGAAAGTCTTTCCAATATAACATTTGAGCAGAGGCTTGAAGGATGGTGAGACTATAGGTTATGTGTATGTGTGGAGGAATAATGATCTGGCCAGAAAGAAGAGCAAGTGCAAAGTCTCTAAGATGGAAGTATACTTAATGTGTCCAAGTATCAGAAAGAAGACTGGTATTACTGGAATTTAGAGAGTAGGAAAGCCATAGCTGAGCGAGTGTCAGAGCAGGGTTAGGAGTCAGATGATGCAAAGCTTTTATAATCTACACTGGGTAAGATGGGAAACCACTGGAAGATTTTGAGTAGAGCAGTGAGATTATATCATTTGTTTTAACAGAATCACTCTTGTTGCTGTGTTAAAGATAAACTGTGTAGGGACAAGTAGAGGCTCTTATAGTTCAAATGAGAGATGGTGGTGGCCTGGTTGAGGGCATGGGCATTGGAAGTGGTGATTATGGCCTTTATTTTTTTTTTTTTTTTTGGAGTTGGGGTCTCACTCTGTCGCCCAGACTGCAGTGCAGTGGCTGCTCCCGGCCACCGCAGACTCGACCTGCTGGGCTCCGGTGATCCTTCTGCCTCAGCCTTCCGAGTAGCCGGAATTAGAAGCACACACTATCACGCCTGGCTGATTTTTTATTTATTGTAGAGATGAGGTCTCGCCAAGTTGCCCAGGCGGGTCTCGAACCCGCGGGCTCAGGCAATCCACTCACCTCAGCCTCCTAAAGTGCAGGATTACAGGCTGAGCCACCCAGCCCGGCTGGCTTTTTTTGTTTTTTTTTTTTAGAGGTGGGATCTCACTATGTTGCCCAGGCTGACCTCAAACTCCTGAGCTCAAGCAATCTTCGTCCCTCAACCTCCCTACAAGCTGGGATTACAGGTGTGTATCACCACACTGGGCTTCCATTGATATATTTTGAAGGATTTGCTGATGGACTGATTGTGGGCTATGAAGAGAAAGTAAAGACTAGGGTAAATAAATAATAGTAAGATAAAAATAATAAAGAGGAAGAAAAGGATTTGGGGCAGAGGTTAGATGTAGGGCAGAAATCAAGAGTTGGTTTTGAAAGTTTGAGATACCTATTAGACATCCAAGTGAGAGATGTTGGATAGGCAACTGGGAATTAAGTCTGAATTTCGAAAAAGAATTCTAGACTGGAGATTTGGTAACCATCAGCATAGGTCTGGTAATTAAAGCCATTGGATTATATGAATGACGTCACCTGAGAATATTAGTAGATAGGGAATTAATCGACTGATTCATTATGTAAATGCTCAACCCTACATAATAGAAACTTCTTTGTTTATGAAAGAAGTAGCTCATAACAGTATTCTCATGTAATCTATCACTTCCAGGTACTGTAATACATGGGGTATTTTTTGAACGTCCAATATAGACAAAATCTCTTCAGAACAGGGGACCAATCTTTTTGAATCATCATAAAGATAGCTTACCAAAACCAGTCATGGTACTAAATGAAAGACTCAGTACTAGTAATATGAAATTCTAGTTCTTAAGTCTTACTATTTTGTTGGCTATAAAAACTTTTATTAACAAGTTGTGACCAATGTGCTTGTTGTTAAAATAAGTGATTCTAATATGAATATACTTTTTGCAAGTGAATATTAGGAAACATTTTTATTTTCTGGCAAATTCTGCCTTTTTAAAAATCACCCTGAGCCGGGCACAGTGGCTCACATCTATAATCACAGCACTTCGGGAGGTAGAGGCCAAGAGGATTGCCTGAGCTCAGGAGTTCGGAGACCAGCCTGAGCAACTTAGCGAGACCTTGTCTCTACAATAAATCAAAAAATTAGCTGGGCGTGGTGGCATGTGGCTGTAGTTCAGCTACTTGAAAGGCTGAGGTGGAAGGATTGCCTGAGCCCAGCAGGTCTGTGCTGCGGTGGCCCCGAGCGTGCCACTGCACTCCAGCCTGGGTGACAGAGTGAGACTGTGCGTAAAAAAAAAAAAATCACCCTGAACGTTAATTTTACCAGAATTTGATCTTTATTCTCTTTCTATTTCTATTTTACAGTATGAAAAGATTAAAATGCATGGGAGACATCTAGGGTTGAGTCTATGTATTTTTCTGTATTTGTGACAGCAAAATATATTTGGGAAATAGAGTCAAAGACCTTATATAATTAATACAAATAAATTCATGTATTAAACTTCTGAATTTTAATTTTTTTGAGACCACATCTGTTTAAAATTTACTATCTTGATCATTATGAAAAGATGTTAAAAATCACACTTAAGGCATTCCTGTATTCCCTGATCTTGGTGCTCACTTACTTTATTCAGAAGTAGCAGATTTTTCTTTGTAGCTCCCTCTCAGTTGAATATAATCCAGGAGACTCTATAGAGCTATCCATAGTTAGCCAGTTCAGTCAGTTTCTATTTTCTTAGCACACTTAGATAAAAATTACACGGGCTTGGTGGCTCAGCCTGTAGTCCCACGCCTTTGGGAGGCTGAGGTGAGTGGATTGCCTGAGCCCGCGGGTTCGAGACCCGCCTGGGCAGCGAGACCTCATCTCTACAATAAAAATTAAAAAATCAGCCCGGGCGTGGTAGCACATGCCTGTAATTCCGGCTACTTGGAAGGCTGAGGTGGAAGGATCACCGGAGCCCAGCAGGTCGAGGCTGCGGTGGCCGGGAGCGGCCACTGCACTCCAGTCTGGGTGACAGAGTGAGACTCCAACTCAAAAAAAAAAAATTTTACATAGCCAAAAATCACTCTTTCAGTGAGGATGTGCTTCAGGGCATTGTAGAAGTTAAATGAGAGAAAGAATCTAAACATTAGCAAAATCTAAGGCCAGGATGGGTACTCATGCCTATAATCCTAGCACCTTGGGAGGCCAAGGCGAGAGAATTGCCTGAGCCCAGGAGTTCGAGACCAGCCTGGGCAACATGGCGAGACCTCATCTCTACAATAAAATTATTAAAAATTAGCTGGACCTGACGACGTGTGCCTGTAGTCCCAGCTACTTGGAAGGCTGAGGCAGAAGCATCACTTGAGCCCAGCAGGTTGAGGCTGCAGTAGCTGTGAGCATGCCACTGCACTCCAGCCTGGACAACAGAGGGGAGTCTGGAAAAAAAAAAAAAAAAGCTGGGCTCAGTGGCTCAGCCTGTAATCTCGCGCTTTTGGGAGGCTGAGGTGAGTGGATTGCCTGTGCCCGTGCGTTCAAGACCCGCCTGGGCAGTGAGACCTCATCTCTACAATAAATCAAAAAATCAGCCGGGCGTGGTAGCGCATGCCTATAATTCTGGCTACTTGGAAGGCTGAGGCGGAAGGATCGCCAGAGCCCAGCAGGTTGAGGCTGCGGTGGCCAGGAGCGGCCACTGCACTCCAGTCTGGGTGACAGAGTGAGACTCCAACTCAAAAAAAAAACAAAACACCCAGGATCTGAAAGTTAAGTGGAAGATATTAACTAGGTTTTATAGCATAATTTCATATAAAATTATTTTAAATTTTAGATCAAATTATATGTTCCTGTTTCTTCACTAATGAGATATTTTACATCAAGAATGTTTGTTGTTATTATTAAAAAATGAACATTGCCATAATTCTCCAACCAGGTTTCAGGGTTTAATTCTTTATCATTTAATCATAAGCATTTTACTCTTTATCTCTTACATGCCAGGAATTGTACTTAATGATACAAAAATGATTATCTAAAAATGACATCCAAGGTATATTTCTTCAAGGAGCCTTTAGTCTAATTAAGAGAGACAGGTAGATAAATTAATAAATAGAGAGTAGAAGTACCACAGCAAAATAAATATTTACATGTGGCCAAGAAGGGATAATACTTGGGAAGAAGAATTAACTCTGTTGGGATTTGAGCGAGGCTAATAATTTTATGGTAGCTTTGCTCTCTGAACTGAGTTTTCGAAATAGTTAATGAAAATTTACTGCATGAAACATAGAGTTCAAGGAAAAGGAAAAGTCCCCATATATGGGCATAGAGGTCTGAAATCACTTGATATATTGGAGAACTGTAGACAACTACATATTGTTTATGTAAATATAGTAGTGTGATAAAAAGAAGTGTCAGGAGATGAGGTTGCAGAGGTAAACTAGGGTGAGATTGTATATGTTACATGAAGGAGCTTGGATTTCACCCTTGGATACTAGGAAGGTAATAAAGAATATTAACTGGTCTACTTTCTTTCTCTATGAATTTGACTGTTCTAGGTTCCTCAGGTAAGTGGAATCATGCAATATTAGTTCTTTTGTGACTGGCTTATTTTATTTGGAAAGATGTCCTGAAGATTCATTCATGTTCAGAATTTCCTTTCCTTTGGGGACTGAATAATATTCAGTTGTTTGTATATACCAAATTTATCCATTCATTCATTGATGAACACTTGAATTGCTTCCTTTTTTTGGCTGTTGTGAATAATACTGCTATGAACATGGGTATACAAATACATCTTTGAGTCTCTGCTTTCAATTCTTTGGGTATATACCCAGAAGTGGAACTGCTGGATCATATGGTAGTTCTGTTGTTAGTTTTTTAAGGAAAGATCATATTGTTTTGCATAGTGGCTGCAACACTTTATATTCCCACTAGCAGTACACAAAGGTTCCATTTTCTCCATATCTTCTCCAACACTTGTAATTTTATGGGTTTTTAAAAAATAATAGCTATGCTAGGCGGTGTGCAGTGATAATGTAGTTTTGTTTTGCATTTCCCTAATGATTAGTGATGTTGAACATCTTTTTGTATGCTTATTGGCCATTTTATTATCTTTGGAGAAATTCTTTTCAAGTTCTTTGCCTGTTTTTAAGTTGCATTGTTTTTGTTGTTGAGTTGTCAAAGTTCTTTATATATTCTGAATATTAACCTCTTATCAGATACATGATTTACAAATATTATGTCCCTTTCTGTGGGTAGCCTTTTCACTCTGCTGAAAATGTCCTTTGACGCACAAAAGTTTGAAGTAGTCCAGTTTATCTGTTTTTTTTTTCTTTTGTTGCTTGTGCTTTAGGATCGTTATTCTTGAGCATTCTTTTTCATAATTAAAAACAGAACCAATTGCCTATTAAGGACAAATTACCACTACTTAGTTTTTGATTTTCCGATGCAGGAATAAATTTCTGGTTCATTAAGTTCCAAATTTAGCCGGGCTCAGTGGCTCAGCCTGTAATCCCAGTGCTTTGGGAGGCGAACGTGAGTGGATTGCCTGAGACCGTGGGTTCGAGACCCTCCCGGGCAACTTGGCAAGACCTTATCTCTACAATAAATCAAAAATTAGCCGGGCATGGTAGCATGTGCCTGTAGTTCCAGCTACTTGGAAGGCTGAGGCAGAAGGATCACCGGAGCCCAGCAGGTCGAGGCTGTGGTGGCCAGGAGCGTGCCACTGAACTCCATCCAGTCTGGGCGACAGAGTGAGACTCCAACTCAAAAAAAAAAAAACAAATCCAAATTTAAAATGAAGTGACAGAGAAAAACAAAATGTATTATTGTTTTATCCTCCCTGGTTAGTCTTTCAGAAATGAGTTACTAGCAACTGTGGCCATGAACCTTTGTGGTCCTGAGGTGGAACAAGTACTATGAGAGCATCGGTGACAGCATTTCTGACTACATCTGTCAAAAAACCTTCCCCTCACTGTGTTCCTCTTCTCAAAAGACACTTTAGAGAGGCCTTCCTTGACCACCTGTGTGCTATGCCAACTTGGACATTTGTTTACTTACTGGTTTATTGTCTGTCTTCATAAAGGCCTAGACCTTTATTCTTTTTTGTCCACTGCTGACTTGCTGTGCTTAGAACAGTGTTCTGTGAATATTTGATTAAAAGAGTAGCCTCGCTGGGCGGGGTAGCTCACTCCTATAATCCCAGCACTTTGGGAGGCCAAGGTGAGAGGATTGCCTGAGCCCATGGGTTCAAGACCAGCCCGGGCAACTTGGTCAGATGTCATCTCTACACTAAATCAAAAAATTAACTGGGTGAGGTGGTGTGTACTTGTAGTTTCAGCTATGTGGAAGGCTGAGGTAGAAGGATCATCTGAGCCCAGCAGGTTGAAGCTGCTGTGACCATGAGCATGCCACTGCACTCCAGCCTGGGCAACAGAGTGAGACTCAAAAGAAAAAGAAAGAAAAAAAAACAGCCTCTAGTTGATCATCTAGTTTCTCTATATACACAAATCTCAGGAAGTAGATGCTTAATCACAGGGTAAAGTAATTTGTCCATATGACTCTCCCACTTTTATTTATATGCTTTGTAACACCATTATTTCATACCATCAATTAATTTCTGTTGTAGCCTTCTGTTTTAGTATTGTGCCGTTTATACATGCTATAAAATAGGCTAAATATTTGAGTGCCAGGCATTGTTCTAAGATATGTATGAATATTGAAGCATTAACATTTTAGGCTTAATTGAAGTACCAACAGTTTTATAGGGAAAATTATTTTCATTTAAAAATAAGATTTGTGGACCAAGTTGTATTTATAAAGATACATTAGTTGAATATTTTTCTTAGACTTAACCTAATGTGAACTGTTTTCCAGATATTTTCTAAATTTGGCACGGTCTTGAAGATTATCACCTTTACAAAGAATAATCAGTTTCAAGCCTTGCTTCAGTATGCTGACCCAGTAAATGCACATTATGCCAAAATGGTAACTATGATCTTTTTTAAATTTTTCAATTGTTATTTACTTCAGTAATGCCTGAAGGAAACCATCATATTTTCTCTCTTGCTTCAATTTACCATGTGCTTTTTAAAATTGTGGTAAAATACATATAACATAATATTTACCATCTTAATCCTTTTTCAGTTTAGTATAATTTCTTGTGTTCTTTTTCTTAAGCTAAAAAATTGTTCTTTCTTCATGAGAAATAGTTTCAAATTTTTTATCACCTCTCAGATCTCTGAAACTCATTCCTGTTTGTCATATTAGGTCTAAAGTTGAACATAGTACTCCTGATGTAATTTGACTAATAAAATAGAAGAATCTTTATTCTTGTGTCTTCATTTGCTATTGTTAAGTCATCCAAAAATTGAGTTCACTATTTTTGCAAATATATTGTTGTTCATTCCTGTTGAGCTCTAAATTGGTGAAGACATTAAATCTTCAGAAATATGCTGCTGTGGATTCAAGTCATCTTTTTTAAAGTATAGGAATACTTCACTTTTTGACAAGATACAAAAAACTTCATTCAGTTTGGTTATATTAGACACAGCTCCTATTGACATCTATCTTAAACCCTAATGTAGTCTTGTAGCAGTATCTGTATGATTTCTAACTTCTGCTCAAAGTTAGAGACTAAGATTTGTAGTACTTTTGTGTACCACACAGTATCTTGCACTTGATTGGGAATGTAGCCTTTACTATACCCTCTATCTGCATATATTATTTTGTACCTGTATGATGGCATACTTGTCAGTGACCGATATTATGAATCAGTAGAGTTTTTTGTTTATATTTGTTTTATTTTTATGTGCTTTGGTTTCTGGCTTATATTTTTATGAATTCAAACCTTTTTGAAAGTCATAAGTGACCACAAATATCCTTTGGTAAATTTTTATTCTTTCCAAGGAAGGAGTTGCTGATCTTTGGTCACAACTGACTCAAAATTTCCCTCAGCTTGTTATTCAAGGTACTACAATTACATTTACCGGAGGAAAAAATAAATCGTAGATAATATTTTATATATTGTGACTCTGACAAGTGCCATTTAGAAAGGCTTTGTTGCATCCTATGTAAATTATACTACATGAATTAAAATGAAATGTAAAATAGCCAGGCACAGTGGCTCACACCTGTCATCCCAGCACTTTGGAAGGTAGAGGCGAGAGGATTGCCTGAGTTCAGGGGCTCGAGACCAGTCTGGGCAACTTGGCAAGACCTTGTCTCTACAGTAAATCAAAAAAATTAGCCAGGCTTGGTGGCATGTGCCTGTGTTTCCAAATACTTGGAAGACTGAGGTGGAAGGATCACGTGAGCCCAGCAGGTTGAGGCTGCAATCACCACAAGTGTGCCACTGCACTCCAGCCTGGGCGACAGAGTGAGACTCTTACTCAAAAGAAATGTAAAATGAAAGTATCTTTAAACATTTGCTATAGGCAAAATAATCATAATAAAGAGCTAGTACTTCTATAATTATATAATCGCTTTCCAGGGTTTTATATTTCTTCTCTCTGATCTTATCACAGATGAGATGGATATTATTAGTTTTATTTTATGGATAAAAACTAAGACTTGAGGTCTTTTTTACTCTCTTAGGCTCACAGTTAGTGACAGAGGTAAAAGTAAACCCAAGACCTTGGCTTTTAGTCCAGTACTCTCTGCTTTATACCTGATTGCCACTCTGTGTCAAAGTAGAGGCATCTTGATTTATCAGTGTTGTTGTCTTGCCAAAAACAGTCCCTTTCTTACATGCTTTAGGCTCTGGATGGCCAGAATATCTATAATGCATGCTGCACTCTACGTATTGACTTCTCCAAGCTCACCAGCCTTAATGTGAAATATAATAATGACAAAAGCAGAGACTTCACTCGCTTAGACCTTCCTACTGGTGATGGCCAGCCATCCCTTGAACCCCCTATGGCTGCTGCTTTTGGTGAGTAGTTCCATTTTGGGTCACAGAGCAAGTTTTCTGGAGTTACAAGTTTCATTTATTAATCCATGTATGTCAATTAGCCTTTTTCTTCTTGGATTCTCTCAGTTTTTCTACAGCAAAGCAGGAGTCATGGAACAAAGTGTTCTATTAAATCTTAGTATAAGGAGGTTCTATTAGTTGGCAAAGCTACCAGGTCTCTGACATGGAGTTACAGATTTATTTTCTAATATTAATATCACTTATTCTTTACAGTCCAATAACCATTTACTTCAAATTAATAGTCTTATGTATTAACATTGTTTTAAATATGCTAGCTTATAGCCAACAGATTGTTGACATATATGCTCTTGAGAAAACTACTTATCCCTTTTTAAGTAATGATGTTTTAAATCAGAAACCTAAATTAATGGTGTATTCTTCCTTTAGTCAAAGAAGAGGGTTTATTTTGTGTCTTAAACATTAGAACTTCTAACTATATAAGTTTGTATGAAGTTGTATTTTGCATTAATAAAAATGTAGCCTTCTAAATTATCTTTGCAAATGTAGCTTTGAAGAGCTTTCCTCATCTTTTATTTAAAGTAAACCTTTACATAAAGGAAAAAGGAATAGGTGGTTCAATTTGAATACATTATTAGATTAATATATGCTACTTTTTGGTTTTACAGTTTGCAGAGATATGATTTATTATTTAGATAAAGTGTTACATTTTATTACCCTTTGTGATTGATTTTCCTTTCACAAATATCACCATAAAATGTTGTTAATTGGGACTTTAAATAGTATTTAATCCATCTTTTTTAAAGGTGAGAAAATTAAATAATTAAGACAGCCAAATGATTGTCAAAAATTTTCTAGAAAATCGTTTTTAACTCTGAAGCAAAAGCTTTTTATTATTTATAATGTAAAACTTCAATTGAATGATTCAGTTCATGTTCCTAATATTGTTAAATTTTTTATTTTGGTCTTTTTGACCACATTTTTGTGTTTTATATTTGTTACTAGCCCCTAACTTATACATCTTATTTGGCAAAGCCAAAGACCTTTGTCATTACCACTTCAATAACAAATGATAGATATATTGAGGCAAATTCAAGTTTGCCAAAACTTAGCTATCAAATGTCAGACTGCACTTATTCCAATAATTGAATATATACTCTTGACGAAATTAATGTTCTTTGTGGGAGGAGGACATTAAAAAATATAATTAAGAATTTTGGTTTCTGAATATAAAATAGAATGTTCATATTCTTTGTGTTACTCTTTCACTGTGTTATTAATAAATCCCTAGTCATTGCAAAATAATGTCTAAACCCTAAGATAAGTGATTCATAAAGAAGAACAATATGCTTTATGTGTTGTGTGAAAGTTTCTCTACTTTGCCTCTCACTAATATTTGATACAGTTCACTGTTCCCTTCTTTTTTTCTCTTGGCTTCAGAAACACCACATTCTTCTTATTTTCATCCTACCTCATTGGCTGTTCTTTCTCTTTAAAGCTGCCCTTTATAGTTTCTAGAGCTGAGTCATAAGCACTGTGTGCCTGTTTTTAGTTATACTTATTGTACATATAGAGAGGTTTATAACACGTAAATATATTTTTAGATGCCCATGTAATTGCCACCCAGGTTAAGAAATAAAATATTTATGCATAGTAAAGTAGCACCCTCTGTTACCCCTATTTTTTTTTCCTCTTTATTTTATTTTTAAAATATGAGGTACAAGCCAGGATTAGGCACATAAATGGTCATGAAGATTTTTCCCTATGTTTTTGTCTAAGAGTTTTATGGTTTAGCTCTTCTATTTAGTCTGCTGATTAATTTTGAATTAATTATTGTATCAAGTGAGATAAAGGTCCATTACAGTTTTTTGGCAAATGGTTATCTGATTGTTCTAGCACCATTTGTTGAAGATCTTATTCTTTCCCCACTGGATAATCAAGATCATTTTGACTACTCTTATCAAAAATCAAATGACCATAAATGTTGGTTCCATGGTCCCATATGTCTATCCTTATGCTAGTACCACACTGTATTAATTACTGTAGCTTGTAATATGTTTTGAAATTGAGGAGTGTAAGTATGTAACTTTGTTTTTCTTTTTCAATAGTGTTGTAATTCTACTTTTATAATTGGCTTTTCCATTTTAGCAAAAAAGGCTATTAAAATTTTGGTAGAGATTTCATTAAACTTGCAGATCTCTTTGGGGACTATTACCATTTAACAACATAGGTTTTCCAGTTCACGAACACGGGATTTCTTTCCATTTAACTAGGCCTTCTTTAATTTATTTTAGGAATTTTTTTTTGTGTGTGGAGATTTTGGTGTACATCTCTTTTACCTCTTTGGTTAAATTTAGTCCTAGGTATTTTATTCTTTTGGATGCTATTATAAATGATTATTTTCTTATTTTCCTTTTTGGATTATTATTTGTTGATGTCTCAAAACCACTGATCTTGTGTCCTACAATTTGTTTAATTCATTCATTTACTAGTGTTTTATGTCAATTTTAAAAAATTTTCTTTATACACAGTCATGAATCTGAAAATAAAAATAATTTTACTCCTTTCTTTATAATTGCATTCCTTTTATTGCATTTTCTTACCTATTTGCTCTGTCGAGGGATTCCAGTACAATGTTGGAAGTGGTGAACATCCTTATCTTGTTCCTGATGTGGGGAGAAATTTCCAGGTTTTTGCCACTCTGTATAATGATAGCTTTGAGGTTTTGGTAAATGCCCTTTATGATAGTAAAGAATTTGTCTTCTAATCCTAGTTCGCTGAATTTTAAAAATCATCAAAGCATTTTAAATTTTGTCAAATGGTTTTTCTCTACTGAAATAGTCATGTGGTTTCCCTCTTCATTCTATTAATAAGCTGTATTACATTGATTACTTTCTTATATTGAACCACTCCTGAATTTCTAGGATGAATCCTGTGTGGTAATGTGGTATAATCCTTTTACTGTAGTGTTGGATTTGATTTGCTAGAATTGTTTTGGGTTGTTTTGTCTTTTTCCATAAGGGATATTAGTCTTTACTTTTTCTTTCTCTTGGTCTCTTTGATATCTAGATAATGCTGGTATGATAGAATGTGTTAAAAAGTATTTACTTCTCTTCAATATTTTTTGGAAGAATTTGGGCAGTGTTGGTGTTAATTTGTCTTTAAATGTTTGTGAGAATTTAACCAATGAAAGCACCTGGTCCTAGAATTTTTGTTGTAGAGAGGTTTTTAATTACTGATTCAATCTCTTTACTTGGTATAGATCCTGTCAAATTTTATATTTCTTCTTGGATTAATTTTTGTAGTTTCTTTGTTTTTCTAGGAATTTGTTAATTTTCTTCTAGATTAATTTGTTGATGTGCACACATTGATAGTATTCTTTTTTAATACTTTTAATTTCTCTAAGGTTGGTAGTAATATCTCCACTTTCTTTTTTTTTTGAGTTGGAGTCTCACTCAGTCGCCCAGACTGGAGTGCAGTGGCCACTCCCGGCCACTGCAGCCTCGACCTGGGCTCTGGAGATCCTTCCACCTCAGCCTTCCAAGTAACTGGAACTACAGGCGCTCGCTACCACGCCCGGCTATGTTACCCCTCTTAATCAATTATTTTCTCATTCTCCTTGTCCCAAGGTAACAACATCCCCAAATTTGATTATTATCTTTTGCTTTTCTGTAGTTTTTTTAACCACTCATTATATAGCCCTAAATGCAACTTAACCTTTTTTTTCACCTGTATGTAGAACTTTGCACAAGTGGAATCATGCTATTTTTCTTTTTTGACTTTATTTTTTTCACTCTGTGATTTCTCTGTATTCACACATGTGACTATCTCTCATTCATTCTCAATAAGGCCAGAAGTCTGTAGTATGGATGGGTTTACTATAGTTTATTTGTTTTACTGTTGGTTGACATTTGGGTTGCTTTTAGTTTGAGGCTACTATGACCATTCTTGTGTGTGTCTTCTGGACAAGAGTTTTTTTTGGAAAGCTTACATAGGAGGAGAATTGTTGGATCATAGAGCGTGTATTTCTTCAGTTTCATTATACAATACCATTTTGTTATAAAGGTGATTTGCCAATTTTTAAATGTATTGTGGGATGTCTTACATCTTCCTATTCTGGTATATATATATGGTATTTTAACATTGTAATTTTCATTTGCATTTTCCTGATTACTAATGAAGTTGAACATATTTGTTTATTTGCCATCCTCTCATAAATTTTCTAAAGAATTTTCAATTCTTTTGTCTATTTCTGATTTTAATTTCTCATCTTTCTTACTTATTTTTAGGAACTCTTTTTATATTCCAGATACTAGTCCATTGTTATATGTGTTCCAAATAGTTTCTTTCAGTTTGGGTTTGTTTATTATTCTCTTCAGGATATTTCTATTTAGTCAAATTTACTTATTTCCTTTATATTTGTGTTTTTTTGTGTCTTAAGAAATCGTTTGTTATCTATAAAGTTTACAGTGTTTTAGTAACTTTGTTCTGAAATAATTTAAGTTACAAGAATAGTTCAAGAACTCCCTTAAAGTCATCATTCAGATTCCCCAGTTGACATTATGCCACATTTATTATATCATCTCTTAGATTATGTGTGTGTGTATAATATATACACATACCTATATTTGTGTATATTTATTTCTCCCTGCCCCCAAACCATTTTAGAATAAGTCACAGATATGATACCCTTTTAATTCTAAATAATAATTGTGCTTTTACTAATAAGGACATTCTTAGTAAATACATTTTAATTATAAAATCAGGAAGTTCACATTGATAAAATATTATTTAATCCATAGGCTTTTAAACGTCTTTGCCAGTTGTGAAAATAAGGCTTTTTAAAACCATTTTTTTCTGGTGAAGATCCAAACTAACATCAGGCTAATTGATTTGTTATGTTTCTCCAGGCTCCTTTAATTTGGAACATTTTTTTTATGTTTTGTCATTCATGACTACTTCATTTTTGAAGAGTGTAGGGAGAATATTTTGTAGAGAATGTCCCTCAATATAGGTGTCTGATCTTCCCTCATCAGTGTAAGCATTTTTAGGGCAGAAATACCATAGAAATAGTGTTGTATCTTTCAAGCTCATTACATAAGGAGACTCATGATGTCAGTTAATCCTGTTTCTAGTGGTGTTCATTTGGATCATTGTTAAGGTAGCTCCTGCAAGTTTCTTTCCTATAAAATTACTGTTGTTCCCTTTGTAATGAATTTACTGGTTGAGACTATGTAAGTATCCTGGTCCTTATCACTTTTCTACTTTTACTTTTTTTTTTTTGAGTTGGAGTCTCACTCTGTCACCCAGACTGGAGTGCAGTGGCTGCTCCCAGCCACGGCAGCCTCGACCTGCTGG
This sequence comes from Carlito syrichta, assembly GCF_000164805.1. Taxonomy (NCBI): domain Eukaryota; kingdom Metazoa; phylum Chordata; class Mammalia; order Primates; family Tarsiidae; genus Carlito; species Carlito syrichta. The sequence continues at coordinate 301,889 of NW_007254458.1, read as the reverse complement.
GTTCCAGCAATCCTTCCGTCTCAGCCTTCCAAGTAGCTGGAACTACAGGCGCGTGCTACCACGCCTGGCTAATTTTTGATTTATTGTAGAGATGGGGTCTTGCCAAGTTGCCCAGGCGGGTCTCAAACCCACAGGCTCAGGCAATCCACTCAGCCTCTCAAAGCGCTGGGATTACAGGCTGAGCCACCAAGCCCAGCTTCTACTTTTACTTTTTACATCCGTGGCCAAGATTATTTGTTTCTCTATGGTTGCCATGTAGTAATTTGCTAATTCCATCATTCTATATTCATTAGCTGGCATTTTATTATAAAGAACATTTTTAGGTTGGGTGCGATGGCTCACACCTGTAATCCTACCACTTTGGGAGGCCAAGGTGAGAGGAGTGTCTGAGCCCATGGGTTCGAGACCAGCCTGGGCAACTTGGTGAGACCTCATCTCTACAATAAATCAAGAAAAATTAGCCGGGCGTGATGGCACATGCCTGTAGTTCCAGCTACTTGGAAGCCTGAGGTGGAAGGATTGCCTGAGCCCAGCAAGTTGAGGCTACAGTGACTGTGAGCATGCTACTGTCCTCCAGCCTGGATGACAGAGTGAGACTCCAACTCAAAAAAAAAATTTTTTTTTAGGAGTTTTTTTAGCCAGGTGTGATGGTGTGCCCCTGTAGTCCCAGGTATTCAGGAGGCTGAGGTGGAAGGATCACTTGAGCCCAGGAGTTCAAATCTAGGGTGAGCCATGATCGTGCCACTGCCCTCCAGCCTGGGCAACTCCCTTCCCCCCCAAAAAGATAATACTTAATCCCTGAGGTTTTGTGAAGAGAAAAATATTTTTAAAGGATTCTTTTCTTACTATCATCACCTTCATTTATTTCATGTCAGTATGGACTTGTAGATTCTTCTTATTCTGTGGGTTGTAATTTCTATTATTATTTTTCATTTTATTTTTGTATTTGGACAGTGGAAACCTTTTCACACTGACTTCTATGACCTTTTACATGCTTCCATCATTACTTGAGTACTTCCTTACTTTCTGGCACAAGGTTTTCCAGATAATCTTTACCTCCCCCATTATATCCCTGGATTTGACAGTTTCTCCAGTGAGCACCGGTTCCTTTTAGTGGGAAACATATTTAGAAATCAATAGACATTAGAGGTGCTCATTGCTAATAGAGCATCATTGTTTCTAGGCACTCTAAATGGACATGACCGGGACATGTGTATATGTATGCTTCATAAATATATATTTCTCTGTGTGCGTGTGTTTTGAAAAACACACATTTTGGACAGCCCTCTTTCAGGTACACATACACACACACACTTTAACCGATTTAATTACAGCCTGACATTCTTTTGGTAACTCTCCACTTCAAGAATGAGAAATCTAGTCAGACGCGGTGACTTACGCCTGTAACCCCAGCACTTTGGGAGGTGGAGGCAAGAGGATTGCCTGAGCTCAGGAGTTTGAGACCACATCTCTACAAAAAAAAATTTTTTTTTTTTTGAGTTGGAGTCTCATTCTGTTGCCTAGACTGTAGTGCAGTGGCCACTCCTGGCCACCGCAGCCTCGACCTGCTGGGCTCCGGCGATCTTTCTGCCTCAGCCTTCCAAGTAGCTGGAACTACAGGCGCATGCTACCACGCCCGGCTAATTTTTTTGATTTACTGTAGAAATGAGGTCTCGCCAAGCTGCCCAGGCGGATCGCGAACCCGTGGGCTTAGGCAGTCCACTCATCTCAACCTCCCAAAGCGCGGGATTACAGGCTGAGCCACTGAGCCCGGCTTACAAAAAATTTTTAAAAATTAGTCGGGCGTGGTGTTGCATTCCTGTGGTTCCAGCTTCTTGGAAGGCTGAGGTGGAAGGATCACCTGAGCCTAGCAGTTCGAGCCTGTGGTGGCTGGGAGTGGCACTGCACTCCAGCCTGGGTGACTGAGTGAGACTCCGACTCAAAAAAAAAAAAAAGAGAGAGAAATCTGATTCTCAGTATCCTCAACTTATTTCCTACTTGCTCAGTACTAGAGTACCCAAAAGGTGTATTCATTTGGATATTCCTTGATGTCTTTTCAGTAAAATTTGGTGACTTTTCTCCTTAAGTTTGCATGTTTTTGTTACATTTATTTCTGAGAACTTCTTACTTCTGACTTTATCTTACATGGTATAATGTAGTGGTTGAGAACCATGCTTTTTGGATTACAATTCTGGACCTGTTGTTTATGAGCTGTGAAGCCTTGGGCAAGTTGCTTAACTGCTCTACAATTCTGCTTCTTCATATGTGGAATGAATATAATAATAGTACTTAACTGGTAGGATTGTGATGAAGATTAAATGTGCTCATATACATGAAGAGTTTAAAATGATGGTTGGCATGAGTGCGATGTAAGTTTTGAACTATCATTATTTTGTTTTCTGATTGTTAGTAATACAGAAGTGCAGCATCTTTGTCGCCATGTCTGACATTTCCAGACTGTCTTGATTATTGCAGCTTCATACTAAATTCTACAAAAAAAATTTTAGATTGCTTCAGCTCTTCTAGATGCTTTCTTTTTTCCCTTTTAATTTATTTTAAAGATGTGGGGTACAATTCATGATTAGGTAGATAAGTGGTCATTTTACAGGTAAACATGTGATCCTTTGATCCTCACTTTCTTTTTTCATTTCTGTATGAATATTAGAAGTTCAGTTATCTTACTAAAGCAAGAAAAAGAAATAAAAGTTCCAGGAATTAGAAGAAAGGATATAAACTGACATTATTTGTAGATAATATGATTGTGTACATCAAAATGTGAAAAGAGTCCACAGTCAAATTATTGGAATTAAGAGGAGCTTATCAAAGTTTCTGAATATGAAATCAAGAAATAATACCTATTGTGTGTTTCTGTTTGTATAGTTTTCTATAAAATGCAAACTAATCTATGGTGAGAGAAAGATGAGTGGTTGCCTGGGGGCATGGTTTGGAGAGAGAGATTCCAAAGGGTACAAGAAAATGTTTGGGAGTAATAGAAATATTTGTTATCTTAATTTTTTGTTTGTTTTTTTTCTTTTGAGTCAGCGCTGTGCCTAACTTATCTTAATCGTTATTATAGTTTCACATGTCTTAAACACATAGTCCTGTGTTGCTTAAAAATGGTGATACATTCTGAAAAATATGTTGTCAGCTGATTTTGTTGTGAAAACATCATAGCGAGTACTTATACAAGCCTAGATGGCGTAGCCTACTATATACCTATACTGTGTGACATAGCCTATTGCTGCTAAACATGATGGGCATGTTACTGTACTAAATATTGTAAGCAGTTGTAACACATTGGTAACTATTAGTGAATCTAAACATAGAAAAGGTATAGTAAGAAATAATACAAGATTACAAATGGTTTCTTTCAGAGTTGCTGCCGTCATCTTTACATTGGATTTCCAGGCTCTAGCACTTTGGGAGGCCAAGGTGGGAGGATTGCTTGAGCCCAAGAGTTCAAGACCAGCCTAGGCAACATAGCGAGACCTCATCTCCACAAAAAATTTAAAAATTAGCCAGGTGTGGTTGTGCACCCTTGTAGTTTCAGCTACTCAGGAGGCAGAGGCTGAAGGATTGCCTAAGCCCAGGAAGTTGAAGCTGTGGTGAGCCGTGATCATGCCACTGCACTCTAGCCTGAACAGCAGAGTAAGACCCCGGCACACACACACACACACACACACACATACGCGCGCGCGCGCGCGCGCACACACACACACTTGGCATGTTACAACCTCCACCTCACTCCACTAGTTAGTTCCTCTGCCTGGAGTGCCTTTCTCCCAGAGAGCCTCAGAGAGATTTTTCTCATCTGCCTTCTTTGACCTATCTTGACTAAACCCGCCTCAATACTCCTGCTTCCTTTTGTTCTATTTTTTTCATAGTAATTGTCATCTTCTTATATACTATACAGATAGCTTATTTACTGTGTGTATTGTTTATTTTATTTCTTTTTTGTTGTTTTTGTGGAGTTGAAGTCTCACTGTCACCCAGGCTGGAGTGCAGTGGCACGCTCACGGCCACTGCAGCCTTGACTTGTTGGGCTCAGGCGATCCTTCCACCTCAGCCTTCCAAGTAGTTGGAACTGTAGGTGTTTGGCCACCATGCCCAGCTAATTTTTTTTATTTATTGTAGAGACGATATCTCGCCAAGTTGGCCAGACTGGTCTTGAACTTCTGGGCTCAGGCAGTCCTCTCACCTCCACCTCCCAAAGTACTGGGATTACAAGTGTGAGCCACCACTCCCGGCCTATTTGATTTCATCTTTATTAAACTTACCAGAGTATATTTGGGGGTTGGGAGTGTCTATGTGGTTTACTCATGTTTCCCAGTGCCTGGCACAAAATAACCATGCAGAAAATACTTTTTGAATGAATGTGTATTTATTATTATTTTTTCCACTCCTGGTTTTGAAGTTTAGTATTGTTTCTGTTCTTATCTAGGATTTTTAACTTTTATACTTATTTTACCAAAGTCTAAAGTTAACTAATAGCTGTACTTTTTTTTTTAACATAATATAGGAAATTTAGGAAACTTGAACTCCTCTTATCTCCTTCTGATTCATGATGTTATTGTTATTTTTACATCATTTGATTTTAACCTTACAATTTGTTTGTATTGTTTTATACAATTACTATTCATTTTTATTAGACCACATATAACACTGTAGGCTTTCATTCCTTCTTGCAGCTCAGAAATGCTATTTGAGTACACTTACATTCTGCCTGAAGGATATCCTGTAGTATTTCATTTAGAGAAGGTCCGTGCTAACATATTTGAAGTTTTTAATTGTCCAAACATATCTTTATTTTGTTGTCAATTTTAAAAGATATTTCTGCTAAGTATAGAGTTCTAGGTTAACAGATATTTTTCTTTTGGTGTATTAAAGGTACATGGGCTGGGCTCGGTGGCTCAGCCTGTAATCCCGCACCTTTGGGAGGCTGAGGTGAGTGGATTGCCTGAGCCCACGGGTTCAAGACCCGCCTGGGCAGCGAGACCTCATCTCTACAATAAATCAAAAATGAGTCGGGCGTGGTAGCGCACGCCTGTCGTTCCAGCTACTTGGAAGGCTGAGCGGAAGGATCGCCGGAGCCCAGCAGGTCGAGGCTGCGGTGGCCAGGAGCGGCCACTGCACTCCAGTCTGGGTGACAGTGTGAGACTCCAACTCAAAAAAAAATAAAAAATAAATAAAAATAAAGGTACACGGTATTCTGGTTTTCATTGTTGCTCTTAGAAAGTATGCTGTCAGTTTATAATCCCAGTTCTTTGAGAGACCAAGGCAGGAGGATTGTTTGAACCTGAAGTTCAAGACCCACCTGGGTAACATAGCAAGATCCCCATCTCTGCAAAAAAAAAAAAAAAAAAGCATTTAAAAATTAACTGGAAGTGGTCACACACACCTGTAGTCCTAGCTGCTCCAGATGCTGAGATATGAAGGATTACTTTAACCCAGGACCTGAGTTCAAGGTTATAGTGAACTATGATTGTGCCATTGCACTTTATTCAGCCTGGGTGGCAGAGCGAGACCCTATCTCTAAAAAAAAAAAGGAAGGAAGGGGAGGAAGGAAGGAAGGGAAAGTCATCAACTTAATTTCTGCTTTTTTTCCCCGGCTATTCTTTAGGAATTTTCCTCTTTTTTGGTATCCTGTTGTTTCAATATGAAATATCTATTTAAGGATTTGTTTGTATTTGTTCTGACTGGAACTCATTGGGCTTCATAATTTGGTAGATTGCTTGCTGTGTTTTGTTGATTTTAGAAATGATCCTTTCATATATTCCTCTTTCCTACTGTTTCTTTTTCTTCTTTCTGAAACTTTGAGTAGATCTGTTATGCCCTCTTACTCTGTCCTCAGTGTGTCAAACTTTATTTCATATTTTCCATTAAATTGTCTCTCTGAGCTGCATTCTGAATAATTTCTTAGGACTTCATAGTTCATTAATGATCTCTTCAGCTTTATCTAATCTGTTGTTAAGTCTTTCCTATAATTTTAGATTTCAGCAATTGTTTTTCATCTCTAGAAATTGTATTTGATTCTTTTTTTAAAAGTGTCTCTGAATTACAGATATTTATTTGAGCCTTAGGACCAAGGTTATGTGTTCCTCCAGAGAGAATTTGCTTGTCTGCAACATGAAAGACTCTACATTTGGAATCATTTCAACCTAAATTCATAGCTTGATTAATTTTCCTTTGAGCTCCCAAGAAATGTAAGTTTAGGGTACAAATTTGCATGAAAGTTTCCTTTTGGTTAGAACTTTTGGGGGACTTTTCTCCTTCCTATGCTAGATACGAAGGAAACTTTCCTTGTAGTCTTCTGAAGGGAGGAGTGGTAGATGGAGCAGGTTATTTTAGGCTCATAATAATAGATTACTGCAGTGAGCATATCCTGTTGACTTCCCCCCTTGGGCTTTGCCTCTGGCCTACTACCCCAGGCTGACTGAACCAAAAGCTCAGTTTCACAGGGTTAGATTTTTGGCCTAGCTAGTCCTCATCGTCTTGCCAACTTCTAAATTTTTTAAAGAAAATATACTTGTTCATTGGGCATTTTCTATAGTAAGGTGGTTTATGTTAATCGTTCTCCAATTTATACATTAAGCTTGTTTCTTTAGGATTTTACTATTATCAATAACACTTATAAACAGATTTCATGGGTAAAAATGTTATCTCATTTATTAGTTTATAGTGCCTTGATTGCTATCATGATGTATTTTCCAGGTGTAAAATGTCTATTCTTAGTCATTTAAATATTTTCTTAAAAGTTTATATGATCACTTTACAAAATTAAGATACTAATCCATTGTCTAACAGGTTACTTACTTTGGTAAAATATTTCTGGTTTTGCTTATTGTGTAGTGTAGATTTATAGAAATTTTAAAAATGATTCTTTTGGCAAATTTTAACAAATGTTCTTATTAATAATATTTTACATGGAAATAATTGTTTAAAATTTGGCCTTGATAATTATTTGCCAGTTATTTTATTTATCTCTAATAAATGTTCTGTGAGTTTTCCCAAAATATTTCCTCATTTCTCTAAAACCTTCCGCTAGTGTTCTGCCTTACCACCCCCCCATAGTCATCTGTATTAGCCACTTTCCTGTGTTTAAACCACTCCCCCACTCCCAAATCAGTAGTTTATAGCAATTCACATTTATTTCTTTCACATGCTTGTATGTACTGTGAGTAAACTATTGCAGCCCTCCTTCACATGTCTCTTTGATATAGGGCCTAGGTTGACAGCATCAGTTCTGTTTGAGGCATAGCATTTTTGTGGCAGAGAGTAAAGACTAAGGAGCAAGTGTAAACCTAATGCTTCTTAAGGTTTCTGTGTAGAGGTATCATGTCATTTCTGTTTTTATTCCTTGGCAAAAAACATGACATGATCAAGCCTAGTGTGAATTGCTTGGAAATATTTGCTCCTCCCACAGAAGGCAAGTCACATGACTGGCCAGTTACATGGAAAGGCAAGTGAGTATTTAGCAACAATAACACATTCTCTACTATATCTCTCCTTGGTTTAACTTTATGTTTAGGCTTTCTAGTGTAAATTTTCATAATTGCTTATATCTATCTTAAAGTCTCTTTGTTAAGTCTTCCTTTGTGCCTTAAATATAGTTCTTCTGTTATAAAAGTGAATCATTTTACCTAGGCTATTGAGCCTACTTGAATCTTAAGTTTAGCAAGGACAGACCTTCTTGACTGCTTTGTTCAGTGATTCCTCACTAGAAGAATGTTTAGCTCCAGGATGTTTAGCATTCAACACGTATTTGTTGAATGAATTTCACTCTCCCTTCTTATTCTATCAATTACTCTATCAGTTATTCTCATTTTTCGTGTCTTTACATAGTGTCAATTGTCTCTGCTAGTTCTATCCCTGAGTCTCTTATGGGTATATTTTCTTGAATTACTATAGTAAATTACAGTTACATATTTAACAAATTATGTTAAATAACTCTCTTTAATGAAGACAATAAAATTATGCGTTTTTAATTCCTCTGGGAAATATAGCCTACATACTTCTGCATATAAATATGCTCATCTCTCTATCATTATTTTTTAAAATCCTTCCCTTTGACTTTAGCAATGTAGCTTCTCTGTTTCTCTAAAACTACTGCTTCTACTGCTTTACCTTTTTCATTTCTCATTCTCTTTGACCTCTATTGAATGTCTTCCCCATTCCCCTTTTAAAAGTCTGTTCCTCTAGATTCTGAGGTGCTATACTTCACTTTTTTTTTCCTATTTCCAAGGCTGTTCTCTTCTTCTTTTTTGTAGAATATTCCTTTTCCTTCTACCACTTTAGTATACTAATACCACCAGCCTCTATCTTCAGCTCTCTTCATTTCTTGTCTTGTGTCCTTTTTAGTGGAGCTTTCGTTTGTGTGGCTTTCACATTTATTTCTACCCAGATGACTTGCAAAATTGTGTGTTTTATAGTAATTATTCTGAGTTTGCCCCTTTATTTCCACTTCTGGGCATTTCCACTTGAATATCTTACAATCATCTCAAACTTGATAGGCCCCAAACCAAGTGAATTATTTTTCTACTAAAACAGACTCCTCTTTTGTAATTAACTCCTGTTTTTGTTGATGACACACAGTCACTTCTTAAAGTAAAGAAAGAAGACCTACATTTTTTTTAACATTTAGTACACAGTAAATACTGAATGCTGTGTTTTTTGATTATATAATGTCTAGCTCAAGTTTTGCTTCAAGATAAAACATCTCCAGCTGATGACAGTGAATCCTCTGCAATCCCTTCCTCTTGGTTCTCCTTGCAATACGTTTTAATTTATGCCACTAGACCCTCAGGATGTGAATGCTCTGTAATTCATACTTTTAGTTTATATGCCTCTCAAGGGCAAGGATTTTATTTTTTAATATCAGCACAGTACCCCATAGATATAGTATAATTTAACAAGTAATTCGTGATATTTCATAATGAAATAATGTTTTAAATAAGGGCAAGAATCTTAACCTACTTTGTAATATCTAAGCTATACTCTTGATCCTTGAACCCAGTTAAAAAGAGCCTCTTGGAAATGGCAGAGGCTCTTTACTTATGCATTAAAGATAGAATCTGTTTATCAGTAATATACTCTCATATAGCCATTTTATATTGCTTTGATAATCATATTTACAGAAAGTAGTGTATTTATTTTAGCTTCTCTTTTCCATTAGGTGCACCAGGTATAATTTCTTCACCATACGCAGGGGCTGCTGGATTTGCCCCAGCCATTGGATTTCCTCAAGCTGCAGGTGACTCATAAGTTGAATTTGAAATGATATTTTTGATGGAGTTCTGTGTTTTCTAGGAACTTACAAGATGGAGCATGTTACCATGTTTGAAGGATTTATAATAAAAGCATTTATGTATGTCAGCCATAGAAATGACTCCTATGGGTGGGTCAGGCATGGTGACTCACTCCTGTAATTCCAGCACTTTGGGAGGCGGAGGCAAGAGGATTGCCTGAGCCCAGGGGTTCGAAAACAGCCTCTGCAACTTGGTGAGACCTCATCTCTACAATTAAATAAATAAATTAGCCAGGCATGGTGGCGGGCGCCCTGTAGTTCAGCTACTTTGGAAGGCTGAAGCGGAAGGGTTGCCTGAGTCCAGCAGGTTGAGGCTGAAGTAGAGTAGCTGTGAGCAAGCATGCCACTGTACTCCAGTCTGGGTGACAGAATGAAACTTTGACTCAATAAAAGAAAGAAATGTTTTTAAGTCAGAGTCTCATTCTGTCATCCAGGCTGGAGTGCAGTGGCCCACTCACAGCCACCGCAGCCTCTGCCTGCTGGACTTAGGCAACCTTTCCATTTCAACCTTCCAAGTAGTTGGAACTACAGGCACAAGTCATCATACCCAGCTAATTTTTTTGGTATACTGTAGAGATGAAGTCTCGCCAAGTTGCCCAGGCTGGTCTCAAACCTGTGAGTTCAGGCAGTCCTCTTGCCTCCACCTCCCTAAATGCTGGGATTACAGGCATGAGTCACTGCATCTAGAGCAAGGTTCTTAAGTTCAATAATCTTGTTATATGTTCTGCATTATTTATACTTGCCATTGGCACAAATAACCACAAGTTACCTACACTAAATAACCTTAGATTGTCTTTTCAGTTGTTATATAAGATGTATGAGCTGCTTCTATCTTTACTGATAAGTTTATCAGTTATGTGTTGAACAAACATGTCTTTGTGTCTTCAGTGCCTTTGATAGCACTTAACATGTAGTATGCTGCCAGTAAATATTTGAATTAACAAACATTTACTATTCAACTTCATAAAATATTTTGTCCATAATGTATTCAGAAGATTACCATAGAAGGATGTGCTGGCTGTTTATTTCAGGGAATATGTATTTTTTTTCTCTTTAATAATGAAGATAATCGAGAGAGTGGCGTTGATTAATTCTTCGATAATGACTCCTTTTCCAACTGATAAACAAAATGAATTTGATCATAATTTAAGAAGAAAAATATTAACATTGTGATTTTGTCTCTAGTGCCTAAAGAAAACACTGAGGTTGGTGATTAGAATGGCAGCGTGTTAAGACTACTCTACATATTATATTTCCAGCTTCCAGCTGATTCATGATTATAATATTTTAAATTACAACACAGCCACTTTCTGGCAATAATCTTTATATCCTAGCCTTCAAATTCTTGGAGTTTTGACTACTATCTTGTCAACAGAGAGTATGGAGTTAACTAAAAAGGAAAAAGTAATATGAAGTTTGAGGTTTTAAGTTTTAGTATTTTGGTGGTTTCTAATGCATTTTCATATGTTTAATTAAGTGAATATTCTACCTGTTCTGTTAAAAAAACAAAACAAAACATAACTTTATTTATTTGAAGCTCCACAAAGTTTAATTGGTGGATATTTGGAAGTGGTGATTTATGTTTTTCTAAGTCTAGCAGAGGATCCATACATACTCACCCACTCGCAAAGTTATGCTGAAGTTGCAGGGTTAGGTTGGAGGGGCATGGGAAGAGGTCATGTTAAGGACTGTTGAATATTGATTTCATATTCATTCTCGGCCTGAAAATGTGTTCTGCACAATTTTAAAATGGAGCAGTCTAGTCTGGATGATGATAGTTGTGACTTTCATAGATTGTCAAGCAGAATAGGCTGAATGTAAAATATATTTTAATTTCATAATATGTGGTAAAGTGGCCAGACTGTCTGTTATAAAGAATTTTGGACTTAATCAATAAATTAAGGAATTTGTTCTTTTTACATAAACTAGAGGTTTTTGTCTTAGATAATGTTAAACCTGAGAACACAGATAAATAGTGGGAAAGTGTGCTATTTTAAATGTAGTGTCAATATTCTGGTATTATTGAGTTTTCAGTAGTTCCATAACATCTTGGAAAGTAAAGAGCTCTGAAAATTTCTGCGACAAAAGAATGTTGAATTGTGTAAATCTATTGCTTTTTGTAATAATGTTCATATAGGCCTGGGCTCGGTGGCTCAGCCTGTAATCCCACGCTTTGGGAGGCCGTGTTGAGTGAATTGCCTGAGCCCGCGGGTTCGAGACCCGCCTGGGCAACTTGGCGAGACCTCATCTCTACAATAAATTAGCCGGGCATGGTAGCGCACGCCTGTAGTTCCAGCTACTTGGAAGGCTGAGGCGGAAGCATCGCCAGAGCCCAGCAGGTCGAGGCTGCGGTGGCCGGGAGCGGCCACTGCACTCCAGTCTGGGCGACAGAGTGAGACTTCAACTCAAAAAAAAAAATAACAATGTTCATATAACATTTTTGCAAGGCTACAAAATGTTTTTCCCATATAAAATGTCGTATAGCATTACCTAGTGTGCATCTTTGTCTTCTGCTGAAGGACTTTTAAAAGATAGATACCTAATTTTATGGTAGAAGTCAATGTGAACTTTATATACACTTGATAGACAGATGCTGGAATATATTTCAAGAAACATAAGAAGTGCTTTTAGTTTATAGACCTTCTGAAAAGCCCAATAACTTTAAAACCAAGGGTTCATTTATTCTACAAATTACAGTATGTATAATTAGAGTATTGAGTATAATAATGTCAACAGTGAGGAACTTGGCTTCCAGACAGACTCTGTAGGGCGGAAAACTGGCCTTTAATATCCTTATGGTAGCCTTGACACATTTTCTTTCTTGATTTTTCTTTTTTTAAAGGCCTGTCAGTTCCACCTGTTCCTGGAGCTCTTGGTCCTCTCACAATCACGTCCTCTGCTGTCACTGGAAGGATGGCCATTCCTGGGGCTAGTGGTATACCAGGAAATTCTGTTCTACTGGTCACCAATCTCAATCCTGATGTGAGTTGAAAAGTATTATAAGTGCATATCCTTCAGGAGGAGGTGTTGTAGCTTCTGATCTAGGATTGTATTCAGATTAAAATGCTTAATATTTTTAAGGATTTTTATTCAAAGTTATCACTAGTATATATAGAAGCATATAAAATCGTGCTTTAAACAGAATCAACTGTTATTTTAAATTTTTGCTCAAACACTTATATTTTGTGTTATCTTTTTCAAACAGCTTATCACACCACATGGGCTTTTTATCCTATTTGGTAAGTTCATTTTTGCTGTTTTTTATATTGTCTGTAAGTGTGAGCTGAGCGCATTTCAGTTATTTAGTAATACTTACTGATTACTTCTGTGTGCCAAGTAGTGTGTTCGACACTGGGAATAAAATAGTAAATAAGATTTACTAAGCAATTACAGTAATGGCTTATCATAGGTGAAATAATGGAGTTTTTTTGTTTTGCTTTGTTTTGTTTTGAGTTGGAATCTCACTCTGTCACTCAGGCTGGAGGGCAGTGGCACGCTCCTGGCCACCGCAGGCTTGACCTGCTGGGCTCCAGCAATCCTTCTGCCTCAACCTTCCAAGTAGCTGGAACTACAGGCATGTGCTACCACGCCCAGCTAATTTTTTTCATGTATTGTAGAGATGAGATCTCACCAAGTTGCCCAGGCGGGTCTCGAACCCTCAGGCTCTGGCAGTCCACTCACCTCAGCCTCCCAAAGCACAGGGTTGCAGGCTGAGTCACCGAGCCCAGCTGAAATAACGGTTTTAAAGGGGAGTATAAGGCAGGGAGACCTAACCTAAGCTGAAGGAATCAATAGAAATAATATTTAAGCTGGCTTGTGAAAAGTGAGTAAGAATCAACCAGGCAATTGCGGGGGGGGGAGATCTTGGCACATGGAAGTTGAAGAAAACCTAGTGGAGAACCTAACAGAGATACATGTTGAAGCCGGGCAGATTACACTGGGGTTAGATCATGAAGAGCTTGGTAAGCTATTTTATGGAGTTTGGTTTTTATCCTAAGCACAATGGGAAGCCATTGAGTAGTTTTAAGGCAAGAGAGTAACATAATGAGAGTCAGATTTTTAATTATTTTAATTAAAATAATTTTTTTTAGAATCAGGGTCTTGCTCCTTCGCCCAGACTGGAGTGCAGTGACATAATCATATCTCCCTGCAGCCTCAAACTTCTGGGCTCAAACAATCCTCCTGCCTCGGCCTCCCAAAATGCTGGGATTACAGGCATGTGCCACTGTCCCTGGCTGATTTTTAAATTCTTTATAGAGTCTCACTATGTTGCCCAGGCTGATCTTGAACTCCTGGCCTCAAGTGATCCTCCCTCCTTGGCCTTCCAAAATGCTGGAATTATAGGCGTTCTCCACCATGCCTGGCCAAGAGTCAGATTTTAAAACAATGTTCTCTCAGTTAAAAAAAAAAAAAATCAGCATGCATTTCTAATTCATATGGGATTATTTGTAAATTATATTCATCTTTTACTATTCTCCTTATATATAGTATAATATGTGCATATAAGCACAGAAATACAAGAGAAATAAACTAAACAATTTAACTTTCTAAAGAGTTTTATTTATAGCAATTTTCATTTTTCCATCAAAAACTGTATTAACATTTAGTGAGAAATATTATTTACTATGTTTTATTTTCAAAAAATTTTTTTTGCTAGGTGTAGTGGCTCAAACCTGTAATATCAGCACTTAGGGAGGCGGAGACGAGAGAATTGCCTGAGCTCAGGGGTTTAAGACCAGTCTGAGCAACATGGCAAAACCTCGTCTCTAAAATAAATAAAACAATTAGCCGGGCATGGTGGCACATACCTGTGGGTCCAGCTACTTGGAAGGCTGAAGCGAAGGACCACCTGGGCCCAGTAGGTTGAGGCTGCGGTGGCTTTGAGCATGCTATTGCACTCAAGCCTGGGCGACTCAAAAAAAAAAATCTGTTTTAATTCTGATTCTTCTGTATTCCAAGGACGACTTATTTCAGTATTTAATTTTAATGACTGTCATAACTGAAAACGATAGATTATAAGGCTATGCGATCTAAATGGGAGTGTTTCATTTTTGTTGCTTTTCATTAAAGAATTCTTTCACCAAATTTTTCTTCTAATCTGCTAATTTTTATTTTACTTTAGAAAAGTTCAATTTTTAGTGCTAAATTAGTAGATCTTTAAAACTGTTATATTTGAGTTTGTTTACTAAATGGGGTTAAAACTTACTGGTACTTCCCATTGGTAAGATTATTTTTTAAGAAGGTAGAAAATTGTTTCCAAATTTTTTTAAGTAATGCTAGTTTTTTTTGAACAGCATTTTTTGAGGTATAATTTACAACAATACCATTCATCTGCTTTAGGTGTACAACTTAAAGGTTTTTAATAAACTCACACAGTTGTGCTGCCATCACCACAGTCCAATTTTAGAAAATGTCCATCACCCCAAAGAAATCTCTCATGTTCATTTGCAGTTAGTATAAAAATTTATATTAATGATTCATTTATGTAATTTTCAGTAATAAAATTGTGTATTAATAATGCATTTTCTTTTTCGTTCTTTCTTTTTTTTTGGAGAATTTATTGAGAGGACAGAAAAACTACCACAGTGGAAGGCGACTGGAGAAGGGTTGCCAACAATGCACTTTCATGTGACTTTTTTCTAACCAGAAAAGCATGCTTTCTACTAAAAGTAGTTAATTTGGGGCAACCCTTTGGGACCTGTCCCGCTGCCAGGAGCTTTCCTGTCTTCTTAATAAATTCCTACTTTCTTAAAACAAACAAAAGTAGTTAATTTCTCACTCATTTAAAAATATCATCCATACTTTGAAGAATGAATTGTGTGTGTTTATTTTTTATAGAATATCTACTTCAGCCACTTGTCAATTCTGAAAAGTACAGCAAATTTGGAATATTTGTCTCTTTGTTTTGCATTTTAAAAGTACCATTTATCTCTAGGTTTAATTGCCCTTAGTTACTTGTGCAGAAGGTAACTAGAGCTCTTTTGTGTACCTTAAAGATTTTCATAGTAATTCTCTTATTGTATTACAAAGTATGGTAATGACATGCAACTATTGAAAGACTTCATTTTTATATTATCGATGATTTTCTGTATCTGACATTCACATTGTAGAACCTCCTGCCTATAATTTCATTTATATATTAAAAATTCAGGAAGTATAGTTTTTCATATTGGTTTATATAAACAGATCAGAACAGATTAAGAGCTTGATTATTTTTTTCTCACACCTTAGTGAATAATTTTGCCTGTTCTCTGGGATTTGGGACCCACTTTGGGGAATATATGTATAGAAATATTGAATGTAATGAGATCAGTTAGATCAATTAGATTGTGGTAGTTCTGATATGAAATGGTGATGATAGCTTGGATGGTTCGAAGTGGACAAATAGGAGAGATATTTAGGCCACAGAATCAGTGAGTGCTGGTGATTGATAGGGTGAGTATAAGAGTTTAAGGAAAGGAAGAAGTCAAAGGTAACTCCCAAGTATCTGACTGGAGCAACTATATGGATGACAGTTAGTCAACACGGGAAGTGAGAAGAGGAAAGGGGGGATGAACCAGTTTGGGACATATTAAATTTAAAGTGTCCATGATACATCCAAGTGAAAAAGGATGAGTAGATGAATAGATCTAGAACTTGGAAGAGATAAAAATGTGGGAGTATATGGAATTGCCAAGGGAGAGTATATAGAATGAGAAAAGGCTTCTTTATATATACTAGTCAAATTAATTAAATACTACACAATCATGTATTAAAACAGTGTTTTGTTTTGTCTTAACTAGGAGTGTATGGTGATGTACATCGAGTGAAGATTATGTTTAATAAGAAAGAAAATGCCTTGGTTCAGATGGCAGATGCAAATCAAGCTCAGCTAGGTATTAGTGATTTTTAATAATTATGAGAATATGCCCCTTTTGTATGTGTATTTTCCTTCAAAATAAACAAACATAGCTAGTGATAATGTAACTTTACAAAAGAGTACCTTCTTGTGGTAATGCCCTTATTATTATTTGCGCCTGTTTATACTTTAAGATTTTAAAATATTGATTACTCTCTCTCTTTTTTTTTTTTGAGTTGGTGTCTCATTCTGTCCACCCAGGTTGGAGTGCAGTGGCACACTCATGGCCACCGCAGCCTCAACCTGCTGGACTCATGCGATCCTTCCGCCTCAGCCTTCCAAGTAACTGGAACTACAGATGCATGCCATCATGCCTGGCTAATTTTTTGATGTATTGTAGAGACTAGGTCTCCCCAGGTTGCCCAGGCTGGTCTTAAACCCGTGGGCTCAGGTAGTCCTCTTGCCTTGGCCTCCCCCAGTGCTGGGATTACAGGAGTGAGCCACTGCATCCAGCTATTCTTTTATATCTGAAGTTCATTTATCTACTTCATTTATCTGTACATCAACATTTTGTTGATGTATAGAGTTTTGACACTAGGGCTTTTTTCATTAAGTCTAAACTAATAAACATGACTTGTTTTCTGTCATTTTGTTTGTTTTTTTTCTTTCCAAACTAAATTTTCTAGAACTGTTAAGTGGCTTAAAAGTTTGGGTGCATGTCATAATGATGGTGCAAAAATTATTGTTTCATGGCCTCACTGTTATAGGGGCAATTAAAATATCACTGCTACAGCCAGGCTCGGTGACCCAGCCTATAATCCCGCGCCTTTGGGAGACTGAGGTGAGTGGATTGCCTGAGCCTGTGGGTTCGAGACCCGCCTGGGCAGCAAGAGCTCATCTCTACAATAAATCAAAAAATCAGCCGGGCGTGGTAGCGCATGCCTGTAATTCCGGCTACTCGAAAGGCTGAGGCGGAAGGATCGCCGGAGCCCAGCAGGCGAGGCTGCGGTGGCCGGGAGCGGCCACTGCACTCCAGTTTGGGCGACAGAGTGAGACTCCAACTCAAAAAAAAAAAAATATTACTGCTTAGATGTCTTATACAAATGTTTGGCTTGAGATAAAACTAATATATTCAGTAACCATTTCATGAACATTTATGTTCCAAGGCACGCTCAAACTTTATAGCACTCTGATTGGAAAAATAGTTTTTTGTTTAGTAATTTATGGTAATATAGACAAATATTACTGAGAAATCTACTTTAATGCCCAAACTTTTAAAAATTTCTTCCTGTATACTAGCAATGAACCATCTAAGTGGCCAGAGACTTTATGGAAAAGTGCTTCGTGCTACACTGTCCAAGCATCAAGCAGTTCAGCTTCCTCGAGAGGGACAAGAAGACCAAGGTCTAACTAAGGATTTCAGCAATAGTCCTTTGCATCGCTTTAAAAAACCTGGCTCCAAAAATTTCCAGAATATCTTTCCACCATCAGCCACTCTGCATCTTTCCAACATTCCGTATGTACCTAATAGGTTGCTATTTATTTAGATGATAAGTAATCTACATATGTGATTCGGGAAAGATAAAAACTGAAATTGCTCTAACCTAGCAGTTGTCCTAGTTAACAGTTTTGTTTGTTTGTTTGTTTTGAGTCGCAGTCTCAGCCAGGCTGGAGGGCAGTGGCACACTTACAGCTGCCACAACCTCAGCTTGCTGGGCTCAGGTGATCCTTCCACCTCAGTTTTCCAAGTAGCTGGAACCACAGGCACATGTCACCACATTCGCTAATTTTAACAGTTTCTTGTAGATAATTCATTGCCATCATGCCTTAAGAAAGCTATATCTAAAGTCAAACAACATACAAGTTTAAAGATACCAGTGTTTTAAATTTTTCTTTCCAAATAGAGAATTAGCACCTAGTTACCTTTCAGTAAAAAAAGATCATAAAAATAGATGTATGTAGAAATATTCCTTTGATACATCCCTTTATAGAAGTAGTGGTGCTTATGTAACCAGTACAGCAAAATCAAATAATTTGTGTATCTAAGAACTTGGTCAAAATGAATTCTGTACTTCTTATTTATAAGCTGCAAAGCCATATATATGTTAATCACCTAAAGGCTATTTTTTACATAAAAGTTATTTTCCTGTGATCACTCTGTAGGTCTCTTTATTAACCAGTGTTGTATTGGATGTGTGCTTTAGTTGTCTTCTAATGCAGGAATTGACAAACTGTAGCCCATAATGATTTTTGTATGGCCCGTGAGTTAAGAATGATATGTTTTAAAATGGAAGAAAAATATTTTGTGATATGAGAAAATTATATATTATTCAAATTTCACCTTCCATAAGTAAAGTTTCATGTAACAACAAGTACACTTGTTTCATTTACATAATATCTATGGTTGCTTTTGAGGTACAGTAGTAGCAAAGCTGAATAGTTGCAGCAGAGACTGTATGACCCACATAGCCTAAGATATTTACTATTTGACCCTTTAAAGAAAACGCCTGCAATCCCTATCCTAATACTTGAAATCCTTAATCTACAAAATTGATAATTTTGTTCATAGACTTTTGAAATTGTTAAAACAGGCCAGATTTGGTTCTTATACCTGGAATCCCAGTACTTTGAGAGGCCAAGGTGGGAAGATTGCTTAAGCCCAGGAGTTCAAGATCAGCCTAGGCAACACAGTGAAACGTCATCTTTACAATAAAAAAATTAGCTGGGCATAGTGACACACACCTGTAGTTCTGGGTGCTTGAGAGACTGAGGCAGAATGATTGCCTGAACCCAGGAGGTCAAGGCTGCAGTGAGCCATGAGTGTGCCACTTGCACTTCAACGTGGGACAGAGTGAGACCCCCAACTCAAAAAATAAAAATAAAGGAATTGTTAAAATATTTTTAAATGGCAAATTTTAAGTTAAATTTTTAAAATTTAAACTAATACATAAAAGGGGATAAGGTTAGGAAAAGAAAGATAAAGCCTGGGGGGAACATATTGTGTGTAAAATTGTAAAAACTGAGGGGATGTGAAGGGGTAAAGTTCCAGAACATTACTGAGAATGAAAATGAGAGCTGAATAGGAATAGAAAATAATTACCCAGGATAGTGTTGAAATTCCCAACCTCCCTGCTAGTCTCCAGTTAAGCTACATGGAGAAAGCTTGAGTCCAGATTGGACAATGGATCAAACCTCATGCCAGCTAGGAAACTGGTGGAGTCAATAAAAAAATGTGTATTACATCATTCTAGAAATTTAGCAGCTCATCACTGTGGAGTAGGGTACCAGGGCAATAATAGCCAAGTAATGAGTATTTTGTTGGTGCTTTACACTTGTTGCTTCAATCTCCATAACAACTTTTAAAATATATATGAAATATAATATACAGAATGTAAAATTTACCATTTTGACCATTTTTAAGTATATAGTGTAGTATACATTCACATTATTATGCAGCCATCACTTCACATCTGTCCATTTGCAGAACTTTTTCATCATCCCAGACTGAAACTCTGTGCTTATTAAGCAGTAACTCTCTGTTTTCCCCAAATCCCAGGCCCTGGTAACTACCATTTCACTTTCTGTTGTTGTCACTGTTATTCATAATAACCCTTGAATTAAGGTCATTAGTTTCATTTTATTAATGAAACAGAGACTCATTAAATAACTTAAAGTAGTATACAAAGTGAATGAGGAATAGACTGTAAACTCAAATCAGTCTCCTTACAGAATTGTTCTACTAGCCTTGCTGGCAGTCATAAGAAGTTACTCTGCTTTTATTCATGTGATAGACTGCTATATTAGTTATGTACAGCTGCATTAGCAAATCATCCCAGATCTTCACAATTTAGATCACAGTAGTCAATATTAATCATCTCGCACTGTTACTCTCAGTCAGGAATCCAGAAGTGGCTTAGGTGGATGGTTTTGGCTGTGAGTCCTTCCTAAGGTTGCAGTCAAGATGCAGGGGAGGGCGTAATCATCAGAAGGCTTTACCTAGACCTATAGGATCTACTTCCAAAGTGTCTCAGTCATGTACTTATTTGTTGATAGAAGTCCTCAGTTCCTTCTCCATAGTGTCCTCATGAAATGGGAGCTGGCTTTTTTCAAAGCTAATGATTCAAGAGAGGGCATAGTAGAAACCACAATGTCTCTCAGCTTCAGAGATTACATGTTACCATTTCTACAATATCTAAGTGTTACAGAGGACATCTCTGTGTGGGAGGGGAATACCCAAGCATATGACTATTAGGAGGCAAGAGAAATTGGGTGCCATCTTAGAGCCTGGCTACCACATATAGACATTTAGAATTACCCTGAAATCAGCTGAAAATGAAAGTGCAGAACTCTGGTCTATAGCAGACAAGTCAGAGCTAGGAAAATAACTTGGCAAGTTGATTACTGAAGCCAGTGGTATGACTAATAAGAATAAATATAGCTTCCAAGCACAGCTGCATTTTTTAAAAAAAAGAATATAGAACGATTTCCTTGCCCTTTATATACCTGCCCATGTCTTCTGCAAATATTGAAACAAAATCCCATTGCTTGAGAATGTGTGTATGTCAGTTTTGAACATTTTTTCAGGACCTTCCAATTTAAGTGTTATGTGGCTTAGTAGTTCTGTTTGAAATATAAAATACCTTAGAGATTTAATGATTGCAAGAGTTAATCTTTGCTTCATTTGAGAACTCACTTTCTCTGTGATGTTTTCACAGCCCTTCTGTTACAGTGGATGATCTGAAGAACCTTTTCATAGAAGCTGGATGTTCAGTGAAGGCTTTTAAATTCTTTCAGTAAGTCTTCCCTTTCAATAAATACATTAATATTATTTAATATGGTATGTAAATTTTAAAGGTATTTCAGTGAAGCTTTCTGGTGGGGGAAGAAATTTGAAAGCAAAATTAATTATAAGTCCTTTTTTTATTTCTTATACCATTTTCAGGAAAGATCGCAAAATGGCACTCATTCAGTTGGGATCTGTGGAAGAAGCAATTCAGGCTCTCATTGAACTTCATAACCATGACCTTGGAGAAAATCACCACCTCCGAGTTTCCTTCTCAAAATCTACAATCTGACTTTTCTGTGAATTTTCTCCTAAAACTGGACCATAATTTCAGTAAAACTTACTTCAGACATAGACTGAAGCAGCTCAAGACCAATTCTGCCTCTTTCACAAAAATAACTCTGAGTTTGATATTCAAGTATATTTAAAAACAAGGGATGTTCTTTTTTCTCTTTTCTCCCCCTGCCAATCAAATGTTTTTCTTTTGTATCAAGGTTTGTATGAAAATAACCTTCAGGAAGAAAAAATCAGGAAAAAATACTTTTCAGTAATTTAATTCCCTATGTTAAATCAGATTTCAAGAAGATGAACTTTCTTTTAGTTTGGGTTCTTATCAGCCTTATACATTTCTAAACTCCTTTGTACTTTTGAAAAATTTAAACATATGGACTTTTAAAATTACTTGATGTAAGTAATTTAAATGACTTATGACCAAGTTATTAACCTTAGGATTCAGAAGTTCGACCCTTGTAGAAAATTATGTTTACTTATAAATTGTATCAGATATTTGCCATATTTTGATGGTTGTTATACATAAACACATTGAGTTGTATTGGGAGCAGATTTATAAACCTGCATGTTTTCTTTGAATGATTTCTTTTTTTCACTGTAAGACACTCCTTTGAATAATGCCTGTCTTTAACTTTTTAAGACTATGGAAAAATGAAGTGTCTCAACTGTCCCCAGGGAAATTAAGTGGAATTCAACTAGGAACTATTCAGAAGTCAGAATAATTGGTAATTTTGTTAGGAAAAATCATGTTTTAAATTTCAAAATGACTTGTTTGTCAAGTAATATAATGTGATCTTGGAAAATTTTAAAAGAAGGTAATCCTACTTATAAACTACTTTTTTATAATTGTTTTCAGAAAAAGTTTACAGTCTTAAGGAAAATATTCAGGTCTATCATGGTTTGACAGATTTTTTAAAAGTTATTTTTGGTAAGGTCTTCTTTTAGAAAAAAAAAATTAATCTCAAGGGTTTTTTGTACCACTATAATCTCTAATACTTATTCAGAATTACTGTGTATTTACTTAATTTCTTATTATGTGCCTTATTATGTGCTTAAGATACAATAGGTTAGAGTTTTATCTGAATATCTTGAAAACTATATTGTGGGCTTGGTGAGTTTTGGTTTTCTTTCCCTGTTTTGGTAAGGATTTAAAATTTTTTTTCATTGCAGTTTTAAGTGGTTTTCAATAAGTAATAGTTTTTATTCAAATCTTTGGTGCTTTGGTGCAGAGAAGGGGTAGGAAGGGTGAATGGTTTGGGGAATAATTCAGTGCACACCTGTAGGCCTCTTTACATTGTGATGATAGTGGCTAGTGCCAGTTATTGCAAACCAGTTTGGGGCTATAGAATATCTTTATCACCCATCAGAATTTGTCTCAGGATTCCTTGGCTTTTCTCAGTACTCAAGTGAGAACTTGCTTTTCTTTGTTAATGTAGTTTCATTGCTGAGTGCCCACGAATTTGAAGTATGAGAAAAGGTGGGTTATTTCTCATATTCTGTCCCTCTCCTTTTGATTGAATGTAAGAGTACATTTTCATGTTGCTTCAGTGATTGTATAATGTAAAATTGTTTCCTTTTAGTAAGAAACTTTGCTTTTGTTAATTATTTTTTCAATGCTTGGTCAGTTTTTTTTTAAAGCAGAATTTATCAAAAGAGTTATTTTTGTTCACTCCTTTAACATTTTTCAGATTCTCTAAGTGGCTCATTTTATCTTTAAAACAATATCTTGCTGGGCATGGTAGTGCATACCTATAGTCTCAGCTACTTGGAAGGCTGAGGCAGGAGGATCACTTAGCCCAGGAGTTCAAGACTGCAGTGTGCTATGATTGCTCCTGTGAATAGCCACTGCATTCCAGCCTGAGCAACATAGCAAGATTCCATCTCTAAAAAGAAAAAAAAATTTAATCTCTTTGCTACATTAAAGCTTTTCATTTGAACATAGTGAAGTTTTTACAAAAGAATTTTTACCAAAAAACAGAGATTACAAGAGATACTATAGATTGTTTGAAAAGCAGAATTCACCCACCACTGAGCAACAGTTAGCTGGTAGAACAGGAAGGAGGATACCAAGTTAAGACCTTTCAAATGAGTTAGTTTAGTACTGGCTGAATAGATAGGTATAATCATGTATGTAGTTGTGTGTGCATTTTTTTTTTTTTACTTATGAAAACATATTTTTACCTAGATATGGTATGGAAGGGAGGAAAAAAGGTCTTGGAGAAATCTCCCAAAATTTGCTTTTTTTTCTTTCCACGCAGGTACTATTATAATTTTTAGTGCCACATTAAATTGGATCATTTCATTTGTTTTGAACTAGGAATTACTGTGTAATTTATTAATTCTCATAACGTTCAGCGTAAATGTAGCAAAAGTTGCTAATAGCAGAAGGGAGATCATAATGTGTTGAGTGTGATTTTGCAGTAGAGAATAGCCTTTAAATCTGAGAGAGAACATCTGAATCCTTTTCAGAGATTTGTATAGGGGTGTGTGTGTGTAGATAAGTATATATACATACATACACTTTTCTAAAGTTGTATATACATATGCACATTACATACATTTTAATTTATTGACAAAGGAAAATTAGCCAAATTAAGATTTGGAAAAGTGGGATGTTCTTGTTTTAAAATAGTATGTTTGCAATCACCAGTTTGTGTCTAAAATTAGCTATAGCACATGGATGTTGCCCATATTGAGCTATTTGCTTTTGGAATTATAGAGGTCTACAGTTCTGTGTTGGCATCGTTTTTGTAAAAAAGAGTTAAAAATATCAGGGTGGTGGAAAAACTAGATCTGTGTAGTTTTGTTTTGGCATGTATGTATTCAGTATCTGCTAGCAATGGCTTCTTTTTCTTTGTTAATCTATCGTAATATGCTATTTTTAAGTTTATTTACTTTATCTTAAGAGTATTGTCTTATCATTTTCAAGGTGTCTTGACTTTTACACAAAGTATATATATTCAGGACTTTGAAAAATAGCAGCACACATTTAACAGTAGCAAATTATGCCAAATGATTTACTTTGAGATCTGAATAACGTGTATAACAGTAAAATGTGTTTTGTGTAAAATACAAATAGAAAAATGACCCAGTATTTTAATTGATACTTACTGGAAAGTATCAGAATTACCCAGTAGCTCTTAGAGAATGCCATAAATTCTTTGTTTAAGACAATATGGTAATCAGTCATTAGAAGTAATGCTTTTGATTTACTATTGAAAGTTGCAGAACTCACAATTTTGAGAGACACAATTCTGCCTGCCTAATTCCTTGTGGGAGCAAGAGCAGGGCCTTTCGTTCCACCTAGAATGACGATAATGGGTTCTGCTTTAGTTGATAAGCAGCAGCTCTTATGAATGTCTCTGTTCAGTTTCATAGAAACTTTTCAGTCTCCTTGTCATCAGTCAGCAATATTTGAATATTGAGTATATTGTCATACAGTTTCTCTTCTCTTCCCACTAAATCTTTTGGGGCAAAAAGTGACAAACTCAAAAGTACATGTCTTCCCCTCCCCCCATGAGTCATTTAAAAGCCTAATTTTGCCAAACCATCACCTATCACTTAGAAAACCTAATGTGTACTGCTATTTTTAAAACCAAAAAGGACAGCACGATGATGCATAAAGATGATGCATAAAGCATTTTTCTTAGCCTTTCCTTTGTTTTGATCTGTTGTTAAAGAACAAAACTGCCAGACTTAACATATTCTATTGTGCTAAAAGAACTACAACTTAGATTGCACAAAATTTAAAAATAGAACTCAACTGTCTTAAAAGAGTTATATTATCTACAGGATTATTTGCAGTCTTTTTTCAGAGCAAATTCTAACAGCTAGTTGTGAATGGTTTAACAAATAGAAAATTATTAAAATCTTAGTTTTGGGGGTTTTATAGTGGGAGAAAAAACAGGACCAAAGTATATGTGCCTTCTTCAGTAGTCTTAATTGACCTTTTCTTCCTATTTGAGACTAAAATAGTATCAGTATTCTGGTTTTCAGGAAACATATACTATACAGTTTTAAAAGAATGCTGTTCCACAAACTTCATATAAGCAAAGAATTGTAACTGCATAAATGAAGTCTCAGTTACACTTCTGCCTTTATCACATAATATTCATTATAGAGCATTGTGCAGGTCCAAGAATAGAGCTGCTCTAAATGTTTGTGGTAGTTACCTTAGTTTTTGTAACCTGAGGCATATGTTCCAGAGAACAGGGATATTTGTCTGGTCCAGTGACCTTGGTGATAATAGTCATGATTGAAGGCTGCTTATGGCAAGCTTAAATCAGCACTGTCAACAGACTTTTTTTGTTCTATTATTTTCAGTTTTTGGATCTATGTTGTGGTTGTAATAACAAATATTTAAATATTTAAATGCCATTAAAAAAATCATACTCTGGCCTTTTTTTTCCTTATGATTGTTACCCAGATCTTTCAACAATTCATCCCACATCCAGAAAGTACCAGTTATAAAGATTGCTGACCAAGCAAAGTTTTGCATCAAAATGTCACCTCATTGCTCTGACCAAAGACTAACTGTTCTGGTTTTAACTCCTCTGTGAAGCATTTTCCCCAAGCTCCTTTCTGAAAGAAGACCCAATGCAGAGCGGCCTTTACTTTCTATTTCCTATGGGTGAATAGACTACTTAGAGAATATGGGAATTTAAATGTGAACGGGATGGATTAGGATGACAAGGGTTTGATGGGTGTTTTCAGTACTGTATTTAAGGGAAAAAAATAGCACAGCTAGGAGCCTCAGACATTCTCTCATGTTTTAGTAGTCTGTTCATAAAATTCCCCTTTTCGGTTTGTGAGAATGTTCATCTAACAGAAAAAAATGCTGTAAATATTTGTAACAACATTTTTTTTAACCAGGCCAAAAAAGAAAAAAAAAGGGGTTTTGGGAACAAGTTAACATATAAAGTGGTTTTATATAAAACATCAATTGTCTTGTATATTTTGATAAGCAGGAGTACCAGCTTTCATTTGTAACAGAGTTTGTGGCATTGGAAGAAAAGGATTCTGTGACTGTTGAAGTGAATTATGTTATAAATGCAAAGAGAAGATAAATATTAAAAACATATTTTCTAAATGCGTAGTGCATGGTTAATTCAAGCTTCTGTACACTACAATATCCATTTTCATTCAGTTTGTATATTTGCTGATTATTACTTGATATCGCTAATCTCTTTTCCTAACAAGTATAGCATTGTAGCATGCCTTTTAATAAATGTCATGGCATCTGTACTCTCTTAAAATTTTTCTGTGTTCTTGTCTGTACTTTGGGTTTCCCCTTGTCTTCCTGTAATTCTAATGATGTCATATTTTCTTTTCTTTTTCATAGCCATCCATCTAAACGTGTCATGGTTAGAGAATAGCAAGCACATATTCAAACAACTTTCAAAATGGGAAAATTAATCTATCAGTATAGGAATAATTCTCATTTTGAGGAGCAAATGCTTTTCTAATCTTATAATGCGCCTTCTTCTCCAACATATTGCCCCCCTTTTGTGCAAGTACATGTTACTGTGCTTGCTTGTTCACTCTCATTGTGTGTGTGCGTGTGTGTGTGTGTGTGTGTGTGTGTGTGTAATGCCAAACTAGACTTGGGACACTTCTTTCCAGTTTTGTTCAGTATTTGGCATCCCTATGGTATGAGTATACATACACTTTGAGACATGAGATGTGATCTCAAACCATATTTGTGTCCTTTTAATTTGAGAACCAGGTATGGTGACTGACACCTATAATCCTAGCATTTTGGTAGGCCAAGGAAGTAGTAGAATCATTCAACCGAGAAGTTCAAGACCAGCCTGGGCAACATAGCTAGACATCACCTCTACAAAAACAAAAAATTAGTTGGGTGTGGTAGCACATGCTTGTAGTCCCATCTACTCAAGATACTGAGGTGGAAGGATCGCTTGAGTCTAGGAGGTTGAGGCTGCTGTGAGCCAAAATTATGGCACTGCACTCTAGCCTGGACAACAAAGTGAGACCCTGTCTCAATTATAATTAAAGGGTGACAAGATACCAGCTAGCTCTATATTGCTTTTCCTTAGACAAATGTTTTCCTTCTTGATTCTTAAAAGAATTGTTGGATTGTAGGAATCTAAGTCATATTTTAGTCTCTTGGAAGTGGGAACTTATTTTTAATGGAATAGAAAATCAGGTAATCCCTACTGAGCTTTACTGACTGCGTGTAAAATCTGTTGCCTTCATAAATGCTACTAGATGAATAATTAAATATTTACTTAATTTTAGCATAAGAGACATTTTAATCAGGAAAAGATAAAATAGCCAGATGGCCAAGTGAAGCTTTTATAAACTTAATTGACTGAAATGCTCATTGACACAGCAGAGGGATTATAACCATCATTTAGAGCCATGCAGTGACCTGAGAAACCCACCTAGTTCAATTTCCAGTTAATCACAGGGAAGCCCAGTTCTCTTTGACCTGGTCCAACACTTACTGCACTCAAGTGTTGGCAGTTCTATACTGCCAAGTGCTGCTAAGGTTATGATCTTGAAAATCTGTACACAGTATTGAGTTGCTTATGTTTTCTTCTGAAAACTACCAAAACCAACAAGTGGTCGGAGTACTTCTGCTGAAGGGTAAAAATGCCTACCTACTTTTGTAAAATTTAAAATGTAGTTACTATTTATATGAGTTTGCTAGGGCTGCCATAATTAACTACTACAGACTGGCTTAAACAAAAAAAATTTACTTTTTCACAGTTCTGGAGTCTAGAGATTCAAGATCAAGGTGTCAACAGTGTTTATTTCTTCCAGTGCCTTTCCTTATTTGTAGATGACTGTCTTTTCCCTGTGCCTTACAAACTGAGTGTGTCTGTCTGAATCTCTCCTTATGAGGACAAGTCATAATTGGATTAGGGCCCATACACATTTGTACCCTAATTACCTCTCTGAAGAACCTTGTCTGAATACAGTCATATTCTGATATTCTAGGGGTTTGGACTTCGGCATAGGAATTTGGGGGCAGGGGCACACAGCGCATCACACTGTTTAAGAGTTACTCATTCAATTCACCAGATATTGATTATACTAACAATTGAACTAGCGACTGGGAAAAACAGGCAAACATATGGTGACTTACCTTTTAGAAATGTGTGATGTAGTAGAAATGTAAGCCTTAGTCCATAAATACAGTACTTTAGAGCTCCTGCCTTAATGTGGAAACCCCCAAAAATGGATCATGAGGCCTCTCTCAGATGATTCTAGCCAGAATACATTTAGCTCCATTCCACAGTTATGAATACAAAGGAATATAGGTTCTGCAATAATTATATACTTGTTACTTTAAGAACAGTTGAAATAAGAGGACACCATCAAACAAGCTGTGTCCAATTTGTAATGCCTAACCTTTACTGATAATTGAACTGGGATGCTGGGTTAGGTATAATTAGACGTGATTGACCCACTTTGTTTATAATTTGTGTGCCTACATCAGAGCTTTTTTCTCTTGTCTCTGTCAACTTACAGTGGAAATTTATTACTATGTTCTTTATATGTTTGTATCAAAACAATTTATGGGCTGGACTTGGTGGCTTAGCCTGTAATCACAGCATTTTAGGAGACCAATTACCTGAGCCCGTGGATTCGAGACCAGCCCGGGCAACTTGGCAAGACCTCATTTCTACAATAAAAATCAAAAATAAGTCAGGCGTGGTAGTGCATGCCTATAGTTCTGGCTACTTGGAAGGCTGAGGCAGAAGGATCACTGGAGTCCAGCAGGTCGAGGCTGCGGTGGCCGTGAGCGTGCCACTGCACTCCAGTCTGGGCCACAGAGTGAGACTCCAACTCAAAATATATATATATATACAATTTATGCTGAAGTGATAAAATTATAGTAATAATTTTGCTGAAATTATCACTGAACCATTGGGTTTTTATGTAGTTTCCAACTCTACAAGTACAAAGAAACCAGAAAAGGTTAAGGATTCTAATGTTCCATGAAGAATATATACAAGGGGAACTTAAAAAAAAAAAAAGAATTATCTTTTAGAGGGTGGGCTTCTCATAATACACTGAGAATTTTTTCCTCTGAATCAAACGGTCAACAAAGTTTTTATCTGGAAGTTTTGAGACAGTTGTGTCACAATTTACGGAAGAAACATACATACTGAGTTGTGGCAAGCAGGTGACTGGTTCTTCCATCGTGACAGTGCATCTGCCCACACCACGCTGTTTACCAGTTTTTGACCAAAACTGGCATGATCCCTGCGCCCCACCCTCCATATTCACCTGATCTTGCCCTGAGTTACTTTTGTTTCTCCCCATAAATAAGTCCTCAAAAGGAAATGTTTTGCTGATGTGGAAGAGGTGAAACAATGGCAGAAGCACTAAAGCATCCAAATTGACAAGTTCAAAAACTTTTGAGCAGTGGAAAAAGCATCTCGATAGGTGTACTGCATCAAACAACTTTGAAGGTGACTGAAGTTTAAACATGTAAAAATAAATGCACAACTTTTAAATAAATGCCAGGACTTTTTGGTTCCTCTCATGTATATATTTCATCCCTATATTTATTCTAAGGGTATAGACAGAGTAACAGGGAAAACTCACTGAATAGTTCTACTGAAAGAAATTGCCCTCTATTCAATTGATAAGCAACTATATCATTATTTTGTGCTTCAGATTATAGAATTAACTGCTAAGTCCTTGATCCTGCAGACTACAAGCATCAAATTCTAACCTGTAAGAAATTTTGGACTTTATCCAAAATAAAGCTGGTATTAACTATATTGATGTTAAAGTATACTTTAGGGCAAAAGGTATTATTAGAGATAAGGATTTCATAATGATATATTTAAATGATGGAATACTTTATAGTAATGCAAATGAACAAAATGAAATTAATAAAACTACATGGAAGGATCTCACAAATGTGATGTTGAACAAAGGAAGCCATACACAAAAGAACACGATGTACAATTTTATTTACATTAAGTTCAGAAACAGCAGAATTAATTACCTTTGGAAAGGAAGTAACAGAATATGAGGAGGGATTCCTTGTGTTGGTTAATGTTTAATTTCTTAAATTTTGTACCTGTTACCCAGGAGTGTATATTAAAATGATTATACTGACCCCACAGGTTCGAGACCAGCCTGGGCAACTTGGCAAGACCTCGTCTTTACAATAAATACAAAATTGACTGGGCATGGTAGCACACACCTGTAGTTCCTGCTACTAGGCAGGCTGAGGTGGGAGGATGGCCAGAGTCCAGCGGGTCGACGGTGGGGTGGCCATGAGCGTGCCAGCCTGGGCACCAGAGTGAGACTCCAACTGAAAAAAAAAAAAAAAAGATTGTATTTGAGCAAGAAGCTATCAACCAATCCCCATGCTTGCTAAATATGGAGATTTTTCTATCCAGTAGTAAGATCCTGTTATAAAGAACTCAAGATATCACGGATTGAGGTTTCATTGTGAAACTCTGCCACATATGTATATATTGCACTTCTCTGACCAGAGCATACCTACAGGAAAAATGTTTCACTGACAAAATCACAAATCCCGTTATCAACCAAATTTTACCCTTCTGAACAGTTTCATTACCCCCAACTAGATTCAGAAAAGTTTTAATTAGTGCATTTTTCGTTTTGTTTTTGCAATGAGAAGCCTGATCTGGTGGGCTGTTATTTATCTCATCCTTGATATATTTCTATCAAGAGACGCCAGAAAGACCTACCTAGTTCACTATCCTAAGAGAAGACTTTTAAGCTTAACAAAACTTAAGTGTTTTTTGTTGGTGGTGGTTTTTGTTTTTGTTTTTTGAGTTGGTGTCTTAGTCTGTGGCTGAGGCTGGAGTGCAGTGGCAGATTCTTAATCATTATAAATAAGTATAGTATGATAAACCCCCATCTACTTAGTACCCAACTGCAACTAGTGGTCAATTTTATTTTATCTATTCTTCACCCCTCTCCTGGCTATTATATAATTTCATCTGTGAACATTTCAGTATAGAAGTTGACATATATACATTGCAATTGTTGAAAAGGTTTTTGCAGCTTCCCTGTTTTTTGTTTTGTTTTGTTTTGTTTTGTTTTGTTTGAGTTGGAGTCTCACTCCATCTCCCAAGCTGGAGTGCAGTGGCACACTCACGGCCATCCCAGCATCAATCTACTAGGCTCCAATGATCCTTCCGCCTCAGCCTTCCAAGTAGCTGGTACTACAGGCGCACGTTACCACACTCAGCTGATTTTTTATTTATTGTAGAGACTAAGTCTTGCCAAGTTGCCCGGGCTGGTCTCTAACTGCGGGCTCAGGCAATCCTCTCACCTCGGCCTCTCAAAGTGCTGAGATTACAGGCTGAACCACCGAGCCCAGCCACAGCTTTCCTTTTTTTTTTTTGCAATTTATTTGTTGAAGAAACTGAGCTGCTTACTCTGTAAAGAGATTCTGACACCTGGTTTTCACTGATCATATCCCCATGATGTTATTTCTTCAGTAGATCTCTTCTCAAATTCTCTGTAAATTGGCAGCTCATTTGAATTCTGGTTTCTTTCCTCCATGCCTTCCTCTTTTTTGTTTTTTTAAAGAAAATTTCATAAATGGCATTGGGTACTTCCATAATGTGTCATATGATGGCAGTAACTATTGATGGTCATTGCCTAGATCCATTCATTTTGGGGGGCTACAAGGTGGCAAAGCTCTAATGCTATCATTCTTTTTGCCTGTATTTGTTGGGTTTCTTCTACATAAGAGAAGCTTCCCCATGTCTACTGTTTGTTACTTTGAAGGACACTTTCTATAGGAAAGACAAGATAAATGCTTGATTTTTCTCTTTGTTTTCAAAATAACTATTTTGTTTTCTGTCACCCTCCAAAATTTACCCTTTTTAAAGCCTGTGTTTTAATGGAAAATTTCAAACCTTTATAAAAGTAGAAAGACCAACATAGAATAATAAAACTTTGTTTCTATCACTCAACTTATAAAATTCAGATTCAGAGTTTTATGTTCTATACCCTGTCTCCTCTCCCTTCCTACTTGTAAGATTATTATTATTTTTTGAGACAGGGGCTCACTCTGTTGCCCAGGCTGGAGTAATGGTGTGATCATAGGTGACAGCAGCCTCGAATCCCTGGGTTCAAGCAATCCTCCTGCCATAGCCTCCCAAATAGTTGAGACTACAGGCAAACGCCACTGTGCCTGGCTAATTTTTTAAAAAATCTTTTTGTAGAGATGGGGTCTCGCTACGTTACTCAGACTAGTCTTCAACTCCTGGCCTCAAGCAATCCTCTTGCCTTAGCCTCACAAAGTTCTGGGATTATGGGCATGATCCACTATGCCTAGCCATACTGGGAAGATTATTATCTATTAATTCATTTACTATAATATTTCCAAATGTTTTGGTAAAACGTTTACAATGTTTTAAAATCTGTCTCATTAGTAATAGACCCATTTTAAATTGCTGTTTTTTCTGTTGCGCCTTTTTCTTGAGCCATCTTGCAAAAATATTTTCAAAGGACCTACTTTCACTTGTTTTGATCTTTCCAGATAAGTTTGTTTTTTAGTTTATTAAATTTTTGTTTCATTTTTTTGCTATTTTAAATGTTATTTTGTGGTTCTTTTGCAAGACTTTTGATATGTTGATCATAGCTGTTTAGATTACCCTGTTTATCCTATGGATCTTCAATGTACGTATATTCCTAATAACAAAAACAACAGATATGAACTTGAGAATGAAATAAAACTAGGTAGGACGAAAAACTAATGCAGGCAGAATTACTTTGAAAACAACACGAACAAGATTTGGATTGCCCTAAACCTTACTACATACCTCTTATCACTAAGCTTTAGTGTAAGCTGATTGAACAGGTATATATGTTTTGTTTTGTTTTTTGAGTTGGAGTCTCACCCTGTCGCCCAGGCTGAAGTACAGTGGCATACTCATGGCCACCACCCCAGCATTGACTTGCTGGGCTCAGGCCATCCTTCTGCCACAGCCTTCCAAGTAGCTGGAACTACCAAAACTGGCTAATTTTTTTTTGTTTTAATTGTAGAGACGCAGTCTCGCCAAGTTCCCCTGGCTGGTCTTGAACCCACAGGTTAAGGCAATCCCCTCACCTCAACCTCCCAAAGTGCTGGGATTACAGGCTGAGCCACCAAGCCCAGTCTGGACAGGTATGTATGTTGCCAGAGAACCTAAAGTTGTATGAGTTATTCTACCATGCCATCAAGGAACATTATAATAAAGATGTAAAGCACTGGTATGTCCTTTCTTGCAGCGTGAACTATCTTACAAATTAAAAGAGTTTACTTGATTTATTGACATCTGATGTTTTTTAACATTTCTCAATATGGTCCAAGAATAGTGGCTTTCAGCCCAGATTTCCAAGAACAGACATAGTATCTTTGTATTTTCAGAACATTTCCAATTTTTTAATTTAAAAAATATAGTTCCTAGAGCTACAGAGTTAACTTTTAGCTTATATGCTTGGTATATGACAAGTTAGCTCACTTTTAGACTGAATTTATTCTAAATTCCTATGGATAAAGATTGAAGAGATTGCAAGTTTCTAGTGATAATCCCTGGTTACTAGGAAAAGAGTCTCCTTCATAAGAAGTAAAGCACCCTTGCAGAGACCAGCATATATGAGATTATCTGTTGAATAAATATTTGCCATTTTCTTTCCACTGAAAGGAACTTCTGATGGAACCAGCCCCAAATTCTTTCCCAAATTCAGTCCCCATCCTCCACTCCTGAACAAAACCATTGAGATCATTATTGATAGAAACTTTGTACTTCTGGGTTACTACAGACCAACACCTCTAAGCCAAGCTATCAGTTAAATGAAATATAGAGACTGCTGAGCAGATACTTATAAAGGAAACTGATACCCTGCCTCAACCCACAAAAGCACCTATTCTCTACTTGAGGGCTTCAGGAATTCGGTGGCAGATACCAACAGGGCAACTATCTTTGAAACTGATACCCTTGTTGATACTTTTTACCTCTGGCCTACACATTTTTGGGGTAGCCATAACTTCTTCCATGATGTCCCCCAGAAGCATAGATTTCTCAGATATGGGCAATCCCAAGGAGGCCAAAATAGTCCCTTGCACATTGAATTAGTTTGCCACAGTTACCATGACAAATGACCACAAACTAGGTGACTTAAACAATAGAAATGTACTTTCTCACAATTTTGGAAGCTAGAAGTCTGAGATCAAGGTGTCAGTAGATTTGGTTCATTTGAAGGCTTCTCCCCTTGACTTGTAGATAACTATCTTTTCTTTATGTTCTCATGTGGTTGTCTTTTGGTCTCTGTGTGCCTGTGCCCTAATGTCCTCTTAAAATGACAGCAGTTATAATGAATTAGGGCCTACCCATATGAGCTCATTTTACTTGATCTCTTTAAAGTCTTTATTTATAAATACAGCCAAATTTTGAGCTACTGTGGGTTAGGGCTTTGTATTAGTCAGGGTTCTCCAGAAAGACAGAACCAAGAAGATAGGTAGGTAGGATGGATAGATAGATAGATAGATAGATAGATAGATAGATAGATAGATAGATAGATAGATAGATAGATAATAGAAAGAATTGGCTCACACAATTATGGAAGTGGACAAGTCCCCCATCAGGCTGTCTGCAAGTTACAGAAGCCAGGGTGGCTCAGTCACATCTAAAGGCCTTAGAGTCCAGGGGAGCCAATGGTGGAACTCTCAGTCCAAGGCCAAAAGCTTAAGAACCCAGGAGGCTACTAGTGCAAGTTCCAGAGTCCAGAGGACCCTGGAGTCCTGATGCCCAAGGGCAGGAGAAGGGTGTCCCAGCTCCAGGGGAGAGAATTCATTTGCCTTTCTTCTGCCCTTTTTTTTTTAAGTTAGGATCCAGGCAATCCTTCTGCCTCAGCATCCCAAGTAGTTGTTACTCTAGGTGTATGCCACCACACCCAGCTTTTATCTATCTATCTATCTATCTATCTATCTATCTATCTATCTATCTATCTATCTATCTATCTATCTATCTAACTCAGAAATTAGGTTTTGCTATGTTGTCCAGGCTGGTCTCAAACTCCTGGGCTCAAGAAGTCCACCCGCTTCAGCCTCCCAAAGTGCTGGGCTTACACGTGTAAACCACTGAGCCCTGTCTTCTGCCCTTTTTGGGGGGTTTATCCAGGGCCTCAGCTAATTGGATGGTGCCCACTTACATTGAGGGCATATTTTCCCCATCTCATTCCACTGATTCATAAGCCAATTTCTTCTGGAAACACTCTCATCAACATACCCAGACATAATTATTTGCCAACTCTCTAGGTATCCCTTAATCTAGTCAATTTGACATGTAAAATGAGTCACAGACTTCAGCATATGTGTCCTGGGTGGGACACAATTTATCCCCATCACACACATTTTTCTTCTTAGAAGCCCAGGATCCTGCTAAGATAATCTTCAGGACCTTAGGGGTCAAACTCTTCGAAAAGTTGTCTGTTTTTTAATCTTACTGACTTGAGTCTGTTCTATTTGTACAGGAAAAAATAGTAGAGAATTAAGACTCAAGAGGTTGGAAAAGCAAAATTCTTAACCGTTAAAAACATAATTCTCAGCGGGGTATGGTGGCTAACGCCTATAATCCTAGCACTTTGGGAGGCCGAGGTGAGAGGATTGTCTGAGCCCTTGGGTTCAAGACCAGCCTGGGCAACTTAGCAAAACCTCGTCTCTACAATAAGTTAGTAGGGCATGGTGGTGCATGCCTGTTGTTCCAGGTACTTGAAGTCTGAGGTGAAAGGATCACCTGAGCCCAGCAGATCAAGGCTGTGGTGGCTGTGAGCATGCCACTGCCCTCCAGCCTGGGCAACAGAGTAAGACTCCAACTCAAAAAATAAATAAATCTTATACAAAAGACAGTGAGCATGAGTTACATTTTTATTTAATGCATTAATGATGGAACCAGAAGAATGACAAAGCTAGATAGAAAATAATTTGAAGAACCAGGTTTCATATAATTAGTGGGTAATGGAATCCTGAAATAAGATTTCTAACTTAGATATAAAGTTAGTTAATCTGCAGGCAATTAAGCTAGAACATTTGGGATTTTCTTCCCTACTGGGCATGAAAAAAAATCACCCTTTTAACAGCTTTCTACAAGTGAACCTCTAACATTAGAGAATTGTAAGACACATAAGTATTTTTTGTTCTTTCAAAATTTTTCTTCAAAAATAAAATTACCACTTAGAATTTAATGCATACTGTCCTTCATCTTGAGTCTCCTTGAACAACTTAACCATCTTGGATCTTTAAAGAAATGGTTCTGGGTCGGGTGCAATGACTCATGCCTATAATCCCAGCACTTTGGGAGGTCAAGGCAGGAAGACTGCTTGAGCCCAAGAGTTTGAAAGCAGCCTGGGCAACATAGAGAGGCCTCATCTCTACAAAAAAAAATTTTTTTTTTTTTTTGAGTTGGAGTCTCACTCTGTCACCCAGACTGGA
>NW_007254458.1:229780-265184 GCF_000164805.1 Carlito syrichta | reverse complement strand
CGGGTTCGAGACCCACCTGGGCAGGCGAGACCTCATCTCTACGATAAATCAAAAAAATTAACCGGGCATGGTAGTGCAAGCCTGTAGTTCCAGCTACTTGGAAGGCTGAGGCAGAAGGATCACCGGAGACCAGCAGGTCGAGGCTGCGGTGGCCGGGAGCAGCCACTGCACTCCAGTCTGGGCGACAGTGAGACTCCCAACTCAAAAAAAAAAAAAAATAGGTGGCTCATACCTAATACTAGCAATTTGAGAAGCTGAGGTAAGAGGATTGCCTGAGTCCAGGAGTTCAAGATCAGCCTTGGCAATTTGGTGAGACCTCATCTCTACAATAAATTAAAAATTGTCTGGATGTGATGGCACATGCCTGTAGTTCCAGCTACTTGGAAGGATGAGGCAAAAGGATCATCTGAGCCCAGCAGGTTGAGGCTGTGGTGGCTGTGGGCCTGTCACTGCACACAGCCTGGGCGACAGTGTGAGACTCCAACTCAAAAAAAAAAAAAAGCCAGGCATGGTAGTAGACACTCAGTCTCTATCTAACTCAGAGATGGGATTTTGCTATTCAGGAGACTGAGAAGGGAGGATTGCTTGAGCCCAGGAGTCCAAGGCTGCAGTGAGTATTGATGGCGCCAATGCACTTCAGCCTAGGTGACAGAGTAAGACCTTGACTCAAAAAATAAGTAAATAAATACAAATTTTAAAAATTTAAAGAAGTCAAATGGAAATCATGGAGTTGAAAAGCACAATAACAGAAATAACAAATTCACCAGAGGGGCTCAACAATAGGTTTGAACAGACAGAAGAAAGAATAATATACTAACAGAGATTAGACATGCTGAAAAACAAAAAAAACAAAAAAAATTATGAAGACTAGTGAAAAGAACATTAGAAATATGAGACACAAGCCATGCTTTAAGTGTCTGGCCCCTTCTCCAGGCTTGGAGAGGTGGATCCACCCTTTTTTCCCTGGTCTACTGTCTAAATAAACTTTCTTTTCTAATCTAAAAAAAAAAGAGAAAGAAATATGAGACACAGCATAGGAAAAATGTTGAAAGTCAAAGTCGAGGAGGAAATCTTGATGCAATAAGAAAAAAAAAAGACTCATATTTACAAAGGAACCCCAGTGAGATTAGTGACTGACGGCAGAAACAATGAAAGCCAGAAGGCAGTGAGAAGACATATGCAAAATGTCAAAGAAAGAAACTGTCAACCAAGAATCCTTGCCAGCAAAGCAATGGTTCAAAATGAAAGTGAAATAAAGACTTTCCCAGAAAAACGGAAATGGAGAATTTTATGTTGGCAGATCTGCTTTAGAAGAAAAACTAAAGGAAGAGCAAGTCACCTTGATGCTGGGTGGGGTGTGGTGCAAACCCATGGGTTCTTTGACTCAATCCTGAAATGATTTTTCAGAGCAGCCAGGAGTTTCAAAAGGAAGTGTATTAGAGAGATAAGAGAAAGAAAGAGAGACATGCCAGAGCCAGTGAGGGTGAGAGAAACCACGCCTTTTGCTTTTTACAATAGGCCTGATAATACCTTCACAATGATTGATATACTAAAAAGGGTGGAGCCCAGGTAACCTCCACTCCTGAGATTAACAGCTCTCCACTTCTGAAGGGAGGAAAGGCAGGGAGGGGCAGTCTTTTCCTGATTACATTGTCTTTTGCAGGAGACCTGCCAGACACAGACTTTCCAATTCACAAGTTCATGAGTTTAAATATGGTTTTATTCTCATTTATATGGCTTTGGTTAGTTAAGGAGGACCTTCTGCTTTCAACAGGGACCTTGAAAGGTTGTTAGTGATTATTATACTAAACCAAGAATTGAAATGTTGGGCTGTCCTATTCTTACCTCTGATGGGGTTTTCTTCTGATTTGCTGAGGGAAAAGGGTAGGCTCTCAGCTTGGCCTGCAGTAAAAAAAATGTAATAAAAAATGTCTGAATGCTTCCTAAAACCTGCCTACAGGAGATTTATCTATCTATGTCTAACCTGTGCAAGCTACCCTGTCTCAACCTCACAGCCTTTCTGCACTATCATAAATGGTAAACCCCCCCAAAATACAAAAACTTGGCATTAAATTAGACCATGAGAAGAACACTTGTTTACAGTATAAGAACTAAAATAAGAGGGCAGATGTCACCTTGTTCAATCTCAGTTAGGAACATGTATGTTGAGGAATTCAAGTATTTTTATCACTGTGTGCATGTTGTAAATGACCATGAAAGTGCCCTGAGTATTGATTTGGGGGTTACAGACTTAGCAAGTAGGCAAATTCACAAATAAGGAATTGTGAATAATGAGGATTGACAGTATATCAATAGTAACATTAAATGTAAATAGATTAAACCATCCAATCAAAAGAAATGGTTTGATTTAGATAAAAAAGGAAGAAGAATAATGAAAGGACATATGATGGAGTAAATATACCCAAAGAGCAGCCTTTTTTTTTTAAAGTTGAGTTCTCACTCTGTCACCCAGGCTGGAGTGCAGTGGCATGTTAACGGCCACCGCAGTCTCTACCTGCTGGGCTCAGGCAATTCTTCCACTTCAGCCTTCCAAGTAGCTGGAACTACAGACACATGCCACCATGCCTGGCTAATTTTTTATTTATTGTAGAGACACGGTCTTGCCATGTTGACCAGGCTGGTCTTGAAACCATGGACACAGGCAATCCTCTCAATTCAGCCTCCCAAAGTTCTGGGATTATAGGCATGAACCACCCCACCTGGCTAAGAGCAGCCATGGTAACATTGCCTAGTTCTGTCATGTTTTTCTAGAAGTTCACTTTAATTTACCCTGTAATCGCTAGCCAAGGGCAAAATCGGTTTCTTAGAGGTAGCTATTGATAATTATCTTATAACCCCCTCCCCAGCTTGTTTTGTATTAATTAGCTTTTCTATTCCAAGTATGTGCACAGAGAAACAAGTTAATCTAATTAACCCCTCGTGACCTTCATGACACAGACCCCATCAATATGGTAACAGTCATGTGACTAGCCCTTCCGTCTGCCTGCTGTCACCTGACATCAATACCTGTGCTTGTCTGTCCCCTCTGTGGAGATATGGAACAAAACACCACCCAGTCTCCTTAACAACCTGCCCCATCAAAGGGAAAGTTAAAAGCATTCAGCTGGGCGCAGTGGCTCATGCCTGTAATCCCAGCACTTTGGGAGACTGAGTCCAGGAGATCGAGACCAGCCTGGGCAACTTGGTGAGACCTTGTCTCTACAATAAATCAAGCAAAATCAGCTGAGTATGGTGGCTCAAGCCTGTAGTTCTAGTTACTTGGAAGGCCAAGGTGGAAGGATTGCCTGAGCCCAGCAGGTCGAGGTTGTGGTGGCCATGAGTGTGCCACTGCACTCCAGCCTGGGTGACAGAGTGAGACTCCAACTCAAAAAAACGACTCCAACTCAAAAAAAAACAAAAAAAACTTTCAAGCAGCCATTTGCCATTGCTTTGCTAAACTCTGGTCTGCCACATGACTCTTTGAGCTATGGCCACCAGGTTTCCTAGCTTTGGCCACCTACGTTACCTTGGGGAGGTGAATCTCCTCTCTCTCTCTCTCTCTCTCATTTACTTTCTAAATAAACTAGATTTTCTAATCTAACTTCTGTGCAACACTTTGCATTTTCCGCACAGCACTGGATTGCAGATCAGAACCCCCTGTTCTGACCTAACATTTTGGAGGTCCCGCTGGGATCTTGAGCTAGCAAGTAGAAGAAAAATTTTCAACCCAGTACAACCTTTCTGCTCCAGCCCTCCAGGGGAAGCAAAAGTCTTCTCTGGCCTATTGTCAAAGAATATGTTGTCACATGTCTGGACAGCATCCTTACTCTTTTGAGAACCCACTGAAAGAAGACCCATGGCTTACAGTTCTGATTTGAACTCATTTGCATACAGAATCAGAAAAGCATGTGTGGGTCAAAACTGAATTTTCAATAACGCCTTTCCCTATAGAGCAAACACATGCTTCTTTCAAGAATGATGGCATCTATCTAGCATCTAATGATTTAAAAATTGATTTTTAAAATGATGATAAGGATCAAGTGAACTAAATATTGCTACACCTCCCTCACAGAAGTATAAATTGGCACCATTTTTTTGGGAAAGTAACTTGGTAATATACAGTCATCCCACAATATCCATGAGGTATTGGTCTAGGACTCCCTTATTTATTTATACCCTACATATATCAGTCCATGTAATTTAAATAATATGTAGATTACTTATACTATCTAATACAATGTAAATGCTATATAAGTAGTTGTTATGCTGTATTGTTTAGGGAATAATGACAGGAAAAATAGTCTGTACATGTTCAGTACACATTCAATTATCCATCTTTTTTCCAAATATTTTTTTCTCTGAGGTTGACTGAATCCACAGATGCAGAACCCCTGGATACAGATAGCCAACTATATACCAAAAGCCAAAAAATATTCATCACCACATTGACATTAATAATGGCAAATTGGAAACAACTTTAAATGTCCAACAACTACATCATTCAGCAATAGGAAACTGGATAATAAATTATACCTTTATAATGGAAAACTAAGAAGGCTTTTAAAAAATGTTACAGAAAAAAATAATTTTTCTGTTGGAGTCTCACTCTGTCACCCAGGCTGTAGTGCAGTGGCACACTCATAGCCACCTCAGTCTCAACCTGCTGGGCTCAGGTGACCCTTCCGCCTCAACTTTCCATAGGAAAATATTTTTGATACAGGAAAATGTTTGCTATGTATATTTCTAAGTGAAAAAAAGATCATAAGTCAATATACATGGTTTCATATTTTAAAATTTTATAGGTGTGTATATATGTATGAAAATAGACTAAAAAGATTGTAGCAGACATTATTGATTACTAACTCAATATTCATCTCCCTTGCTATTGTGTCCTTGCTAGCAGAATGCTTTTCCTTTATGTGGCTCTGTGCTCATAGAAGTTGACTTCATTCCCAACTCAGGAGATACATTTGATTAGTCTAATATAAATGTGGTATATCAATTTTCCCTTGTGATTGGTTTAGGAATAGACATATGATATACAGGAAAGTCTTCTGGGAAAGAAAGAAACAGTTCCTCTTCAGATGAATACTGAATCTTGATATAATGTCTGAAACTGCAACAGCCATCTTGAATCTTGAGGATGGCAGAGAAGGAAAGATGAAAAGACCTGGATCCTTGAAGACTTCAACAAACTGCTAAATTAACCAATCCTGGAATGGCCCATCTCTGACTCTTTGTAATGTGAAATAACAAAATGTCTAATTTTTGAACCATTTTGAATTTTATTTTCCATTATTTATAATTGAAAGCGTTCTAAATGTTAATTCAGACGTCTTTGAAGATGTTAACAATGACTATCTCTGAATGAGAGAGTGCAGATTTTTTTGTGCTTTTATGCATTGTATAATTTTTTCCATATATAACTTTTATAACAAGAAATACAGTAACTGTCTTTAGTTGGATTCATAAATGAGATGAGTGAGGCAATGAAATGAAGAAGAGACAATAGCCGTGGCCCATGGAGTCGAGAGCTCTGGATATTCTGGGAAGAACAGAAGCCTCCTATTTTTCTTTTACAAACATTCAACTTATATTTAGAAAGAACTCTATAAATATGTAGAGTCTCCTATCCACCTAGCCCAAGCCTTGTTACCAAACTCCCTACTGGGCTACTTCTGGATGTTAAGACCTGGATAGATTTGTCTATTAAAGAGTAGATCCTGGTGGTTGAAATTATCTTCAAGGCCTAGAATCAGGGAACCCAGGGGGCTCTAAGCAGAACCCTTGGCTAAGAGCAAGGCCATCAGATTGGTTTGGTCTTTGCTTTACTGTGAAACATTTCTGTTGCCCAGAGCTACCTGCACGTAGATGATTCTAAATTCAAAAATATTGTTCTTTCCTTGCCGCCTTCCCACTTTCCTTCCAGCCTCAGAGGTTCTCCCAGTGTGAATACCTCCTTTCAGCCCGTTTCATCCGATAAGACCTTTTTTTTTTTTTTTTTTTTTAGTAGGAGTCTTACTCTTGTTGTCCAGGCTGGAGTGCAGCAGCATGCTCACGGTCACCGCAGCCTCAACCTGCGGGGCTTAGGCGATCCTTCCACCTCAGCCTTCCAAGTAGCTGGAACTACAGATGCATGCCATCAGGCCCGGCTAGTTTTTGTGATTTACTGTAGAGATGAGGTTTTACCAAGTTACCCAGGCTGGTCTCGAACCCCTGGGCTCAGGCAACCCTCTCACCTCGGCCTCCCAAAGTGCTGGAATTACAGGATGAGCCACTGCACCCGGCCCACCTGATGATTCTTATTATGTGGTGACACCAAGACACTCAGTCCCCTATCATACTTCAGTTTTTTTTTTTTGAGATGGAGTCTTACTCCGTCACCCAGGCTGGAGTGCAGTGGCATGTTCAGAGCCACCCCAGCGCCGACCAGATGGGCTCCAGCGATCCCTCCACCTCAGCCTTCCAAGTAGCCGGAACTACAAGTGCATGCCACCACGCCCGGCTAATTTTTTTTTTTTTAATTGTGGAACTGAGTTCTCGCCAAGTTACCCAGGCTATTCTCAAATCTGTGGGCTCAGGCAGTCCTCTCACCTCGGCCTCCTAAAGTGCTGGAATTAAAGACTTGAGCCACCACACCCAGCCTATTTTTTTTTTAAGTAGGAGTCTCACTGGGTTGCCCAGACTGGAGTGCAGTGGCTCGCTCGTGGTCACCGCAGCCTCTACCTGCTGGGTTCAGGCATTTTCTGCCTCAGTCTTCCAAGAAGCTGAAACTACAGGCCTGTGCCACCACTCCCGGCAAATTTTTTGGTTTATTGTAGAGACAATATTTCACCAGGTTGCCCAGGCTGGTCTTGAACCCCTGGGCTCAGGCATTCCTCTTACCTCGGCCTGCCAAAGTACTGGTATTACAGGCGTGAGCCACCACGCCAGGCTCCCTACCATACTTATTACCTAGGGTTATTCAGTTTGGATGGCTTTTCCATCTCCATTCCTGCCTAAAGTAGTGACTACAAAATCTCCAAATAGAAGCAGTGAATCAGTTAGAAATGCTTTTAGCTGCAAGTCACCAATAACACTCAATAACAGTGGTCTAAACAATAAAGATATTTTTCTTTTTTTTTAATAAAGACAGTCTCACTATGTTGCCCAGGTTAGTCTTGAACTCTGAGCTCAAGTGATCCACGTGCCTCAGCCTTCCAAAGTGTTGGGATTACAAGTATGAGCCACCATGTCCAGTCAATAAAGAGATTTTTAATCACATAAAGTCTCATAGTAGCAAGACCAGAGATGGGGCAGCAGTTCCACAGTATTGACAAAGAACCATCTTTCTTGTATTTTGCCATTTCACCATCCTTGGCATTTGGCTTATCCCTTCATGGTAGCAAATGGCTGCCCTAGATCCTGACATTACATGCACATTCAAGGCAAGAAAGAGGAAGAAGGAATATTACCAGCCGTATCTGCCCATTTCCATAGGAAAGTATAAGATCCTCCTTATAGTCGGGCTTGGTGGCTCAGCCTGTAATCCCGCGCCTTGGGAGGCTGAGGTGAGTGGATTGCCTGAGCCCACAGGTTCGAGACCCGCCTGGGCAACTTGGCAAGACCTCATCTCTACAATAAATCAAAAAATTAGCCGGGCATGGTAGCGTGCGCCTGTAGTTCCAGCTACTCGAAAGGCTGAGGCGGAAGGATCGCCAGAGCCCAGCAGGTCGAGGCTGCGGTGGCCGGGAGCGGCCACTGCACTCCAGTCTGGGCGACAGAGTGAGACTCCAACTCAAAAAAAAAAAAAAGCCCCACCTTGCTGTTTCCACCAATCTTGGACTGTTGTATCATGACCTTTACCCAGCCCTACTCAAGAATCTCCCTCCTGCTCCCACTTTAAAAGACCTGCCTTAAATCAAATTTCTGCTTCTCAATAAATTCTGATCTCACTTCCTCTATCTGAGACACTGCTGAAGTTTTTTTGTTGTGGCTTACTGCCATAGGCAATAAACTCAACTTTGTCTTATCAGATAGGTTGTATTGGTGATACGATTTTTGGGGAGACAGCTTT
This sequence comes from Carlito syrichta, assembly GCF_000164805.1. Taxonomy (NCBI): domain Eukaryota; kingdom Metazoa; phylum Chordata; class Mammalia; order Primates; family Tarsiidae; genus Carlito; species Carlito syrichta. Next base: position 257,128 of record NW_007254458.1, on the reverse strand, counting down.
TGCCACTGTTTTTGCATTAAAAACTCACTGCTTTTACTTAGATTGGTTTTTTTTAAGGAGTCTAATAGAGACTATCCAGGCACTAACTCTACCCACACCCCTCAAAAAATTCACCACTTGGGATCAACTCATATTTCTCCTCCAAGAGGCCTGTTCCTGGTTTCTTCAGGGTTTCAGGAATCCTGATTTACCAGGATGAGGACTCTTGTATATCAAAGCATGTGTGTGGAGTTCAGTTTAGTTGCATACATGTTTACTGGTATGCCTATTGTGTGTCAGATTCTGTGTTGGGCACAGTGATAAACAATGCATCTCCTCTGCTCTTGAGCTTATAGTCTACAAATAATTATAATAAAATGAGCTAAATGTCAGGATGGACTAGGATGAGATGTTACAGGCACATGTAGGAGGAGTATCCATCTCAATGTTGAGGAATGGGAAGACTCCATGAAGGAGGGGAAACCTGAACTGGGTATCACAGCCTGGGCAAGAGGAGGCCAGGTGAATGAGAAGAAGGGCATCCAGACGACGGGAAAATCATGAGCAAAGATGCAAAGATAAAAAGCAGCATGGCTGATTGTGGGACTAACATTTATTTTTCTTATTTTTTATTTTTTTTGAGTTGGAGTTTCATTCTGTCACCCAGACTGGAGTGCAATGGCTGCACCTGGCCACCACAGCCTCGACCTGCTGGGCTCCAGCGATCCTTCCACCTTAGCCTTCCAAGTAGCAGGCTGACTTTTTGATTTATTGTAGAGATGAGGTCTCGCTGCCCAGGTGGGTCTCGAACCCGCGGGCTCAGGCAATCCACTCACCTCAGCCTCCCAAAGGCGCGGGATTACAGGCTGAGCCACCGAGCCCGGCTGGGACTAACATTTAAGTAGTGCCAATGGAAAGAAGCATAGGGTATGAAGCTAGAAATGACATGAGATAAAGCCTGAAACATAGGTGGAGTCATGTCAGGTCAGACTTTAAAAGGCAGATTGTAGAGACTTGACTTTATCTTGTACACAGTGCAGAGTTGTGGAAGTACTTTAGCCTGTTCTGTCTAATATGGTAGCCACCAGCCACATGTGGCTTATTAAGTACTTGAAGTGTGGCTAGTTTAAATTAAAATGTGCTGTAAATGTAAAATAAACATTGGATTTTGAAGACAAAACAAAAGAAAGAATATAAAATATGTCAGTCATATCAACTACATGCTGATATTATAATGCTTTGGTATATTAGGTTAAATAAAATACATTATTAAAATTAATTTCACCTATTTTTAAAAATACGTCTTCTAGAAAATTTAAAATTATACATGTGGCTCAAATTTATGGTTCACATTATATTTCTATTAGACAGTGCTGCTTTAAACAATTGGATAGAAACAGAAGAGTACAGCTCTACCATTTAAGAGCTGTGTCAATCTGGGAAAATTTCTGGGTTTTGGTGTTCTAGGGCTACCACAACAATATACCACAGACTGGGTGACTTAAAAAACAGAAATTTATTGTCTCACAGTTTTGGAGGCTGGAAGGTCAAGATCAAAGTATCGGCAAGGTTAGCGTCTTCTGAGGCCTCTCTCCTTCTCTTGCAGATAGCTGTCTTCTTGCTGTGTCCTCATGCGACTTTTTCTCTCTGTGTGCGTGCATCCTGGTGTCTCTTTCTCTTTTGTAAGTAAACTGGCCCTGTTAGAGTAGGGCCCTGCTCTTATGACCTCATTTTACCTTAGTTTTCTCTTTTAAGGTCTTATTTCCAAATATTGTCATATTTGGGGTTAGGGCTTCAGCACGTGAATTTTGGGGAGATACAATTCAGTCTATAGCATTTGGTGCCTTGGTTACTTCTCTATATAATGGGGATAATAATAACACCTTTCTCATAGTGTTGTTGTAAGGAATAAATGAGTTACAACAACAAAATAAATATGCATGGCTCTTTAAACGTTGCCAGACACATAAGTTACCCAAAAGTTATCTATTATTAAACAGTCCAAGCCGGGCTCGGTGGCTCAGCCTGTAATCCCGCGCCTTTGGGAGGCTGAGGTGAGTGGATTGCCTGAGCCCGCGGGTTCGCGACCTGCCTGGGCAGCGAGACCTCATCTCTACAATAAATAAAAAAATCAGCCAGGCGTGGTAGTGCATGCCTGTAATTCTGGCTCCTCGGAAGGCTGAGGCGGAAGAATCGCCGGAGCCCAGCAGGTCGAGGCTGCGGAGGCCGGGAGCGGCCACTGCACTCCAGTCTGGGCAACAGAGTGAGACTCCAACTCAAAACAAAAAACAAAAAACAAAAACAGTCCAGATCCTCAAATTATATGCTTGACCTTCATCTCTCATAAGGAAAAGATCCAGAAGCTCTAAATTTCCCTTTGGTAAGTAGATGTTTCCCCTTTTCCTATTATACCAAGGATGTGGGCCTTGAAGGAAGGTTGAGGCTGGAGAACTCAATGGGGAGAAGGGTTGCCATGTTCGTTTGACTCTTCCACAAGAGATAATTGTCTCAGCTAAGTGTTTAGAAGAAGTCAGAGATGTCTTAAACTAGGAGTATGGGCCTTAGTATAGCATCAGTTTAGAGACGTGTCAGTCAGGCACACAGTTTGGATAAAATAGGCAGAAAGTGATGGAAATGAGCATAAAGCTGAAGGGAGCTTCATGACTTGCCATACTCACACGCTGGCATGGAGGCAATTCGCAGATCTGGGAAGGAATCTGGAATAATAAAAGGGTCAAGTGGATAATAAAAAACCCATCTCAGACTCAATGCCTGAGATCTAAAAGGTCTAAAGTGTTGCTCAAGCCAGCGAGGTAGCACAAGCCTGTAATCCCAGCTACTTGAGAGGCTAAGGCAAGAGGATCACTTGAGCCCAGGAGTTCGAGGCTGTTGTGAGTTATGTTGGTGCCACAATACTCCAGTCTGGGCCACAGAGCAAGGACCTGTCTCAAGAAAAAAAAAGACAAGAAAAGAAAAAAGTAGCTGCAATGTTGCTCATCTGAAAATCATCATCCTCAAGGGGCCGCATATGTTCTCCAACTAAGAACAGGAATTTAAATTAAATGCCAGCATGGAGGAAACTTTGCAGACGATTCCTTATCTCCCCACCAGTATCTTCCTTCCCAGCACTCTTTTTTTTCCATTTAGAGCAGTTTTTTTGAGCTCGTTTTATTTTCCTTTGATAAACATATAAATCTCATGCCTCCCTTTAGGACTATTAGAAGGCTCAAAAGAATGTAAGCATCATGGCTAAAATAAAATAAAGCAGTGGAAGTTTTTGAAAGCAAATATATTTTTGTCTTTTAAAAAACCATTTTTAAAAACCTTACTAATGTGATATCAATGTGAGCTCTAAGTATACCAGCCTGTCTTAAACCTTATGCAGTGTGGAAGGCACAGTGTTTTCAAAGTCAAGCCTGTCACTGCTTGGATAACATAGCCAGAGGTACTGATAGGCCAGCTTAGTAAATGTGCATTGGTGGAAATGATATAATGGCATATAAAGTCAAGTTCTCTTCTTTGTGGTTAAACAGGGAACTACTTTATCCCTGAATTCCCCAGTGTGCTTTTCTAAATGTCTTCTTATGCAACTGACTAAAAGTTATGTCACTTAAACCCTTCTTGAGACTTTTTCTGGCAAAGACTGAATATCAGGAAGAAAGAGTCCTCCCTTGGAGTTTTTGTTGTTGTTATTTTTTGAGTTGAGGTCTTACTCTGTTGTCCTGGCTGGAGTACAGTGGCACGCCCACAGCCACTGCAACCTCAACCTGCTAGGCTCAGGAAATCCTTCCGCCTCAGCCTTCCAAGTGGTTGGAACTATAGGCGTGTGCCACCACGCCTGGCTAACTTTTTGATTTGCTGTAGAGACAATGTTTCACCAGGTTGCCCAGGCTGATCTTGAACCCCTGGGCTCAGGCAATCGTCTCACCTCTGCCTTCCAAAGTACTGAGATTACAGGCGTGAGGTACCACACCCAGCCCCCCTTGGAGTTTTTGTAAGGAAAATTTGCGTCTACCCGTGACATAAGGAAAAGTGATAGCTTGAATTTATCTGGCAGCTAAACTGGATGAGGTTAGAATTTGTTATTGTTGTTGCTTTGTAACGAATCTCAGAAACTTGTCCTTTAGATTGTCATCAAGATGAGAAAATGAAAAGACATTTTTTTTCCCGCTTCCAGTAGTCTGTGAAGAAAAGACATTTTAATATCAACTTGAAGAATCCAGACATGATTTTTTTTGTAATAAATGTTGAAAGGAAAAACAAGGTTGGTATTTGAGCCTTTGTATTTCAGATAAAATGACTTCAGAGCTTCAACTTTATATTCCAAACAAAACAAGCTCAATTGCAAATAGCCTTTTTTGAAAAGTTTGAAAATGTTAGCCTTGTCCCAAAGTAGGACACTAGTTTCTAAATTTAACCAAGAGAATATTTCTTTGACCACCTACAAATTTAAGTATGGGATTAAAAAAAAAGTGTACAAATTTGTCATTGGCATTCAGATATGGACAGAGATAGGCATATAAATCTGGTTGTTGTCTAACCTGCCCCCTAATTGCCTTGATGGACGCATGTAGTCCCTCGGCAACCTACCAAGGCCTCTAAAACTTACTGCCTCTGTGCCAATTCTTTGTCTCTGTGGGAGAACAGCTTAATGCATGGCAAGAGTGACGCCATCTTGAAGCAAAACCTCCATGATGGCCAATGTTTGATTCCTGCATACCAAGGTGTTCCTATAGCATAGATAACCCCTCAAAAGAAATAATGCACATGACATAGATAACCCTTATAAAGAGGTGTGTCTAACTTTCCCAGAGGAGTTTTGCAAGAAAGGCTGAGGCATGACCAGTTGCACATTTTACTAAAAGAGCTTGTTATATAAAATATATTTTCTGGAGGAAAGGTGTGGAGATCCATTGTCCCTCAGTTGACTGAGACATCATTTCTGTTCATAAGTTTCTGGGGGGGCCGGTTGTTTTGTTTTTTTGAGTCGGAGTCTCACTCTGTTGCCCAGGCTGCAGTGCAGTGGCACACTCACGTCCACCACAACCTCGACCTGTTGGGCTCAGGCGATTCTTCTGCCTCAGCCTTCTAAGTAACTGGACCTACAGGTGTGTGCTACCATGCCCAGCTTATTTTATAAGTTTCTATTAAATGTTTATTTCTGGGCCAGGCGCTGTGGATCACGCCTGTAATCCCAACACTTTGGGAGGCTGAGGCTAGAAGGTTGCCTGAGCCCAGTGGTTTGAGACTAGCCTGGGCAACATGGCGAGACCACGTGTCTGCAATAAATCAAAAAATTAGCCAGGCATGGTGGTAGCTGTAGTCCCAGCTACTTGCAAGGCTGAGGCAGAAGGATCACCTGAGCCTAGCAAGTCAAGGCCGTGGCAGCTGTGATCGTTCCACTGCACTCCAGCCTGGGCCACAGAGCAAGACTCCCACTCATTCACTCACTCACGCGCTCAATCAATCAATCAATCAAAAGTTTCTTTCTGAGAAACTGGATTTGTTAGCCTCTTTCTTTGACCCCTCAAGATCCCTTGGCCTTTGGGAATAGGTTTGCATATACCTGCTAACTACAAAACAATCCCTTTTCTCCTTCCAGTGTTCAGGCTCTTAGCCCTCCTACCTCCTCAGAGATCTCGCTCTATCAACTGTCCAAGTGCTGCCAACGTGATAGGGCTAAGAGGTGGGACCTTTAAGAGGTCGTCAGGCTGATAGACAAGGGTTGGTTAATGGATACAAAAACACAGCAAGATAGAAGGAATATGTTCTAGTGTTCTATAGTACTATGGGGTGACTATAATTAACAATAATTTATTGCCTATTTTCAAATAGCTAGAAGAGCAGATTTTGAATGTTCCCAACACAAAGAAATGATAAATGTTTGAGGCGATGAATATGCTAATTTCCCTGATTTGATTTTGACACTACACATCTATCAAAATAACACACTGTACCCATAAACATGTAAAATTATTATGTGTCAATTAAAAATAATAACAGCCAGTTGCCGTGGCTCACGCCTGTAATCACAGCACTTTGGAAGGTCGAGGCAGGCAGATTGTTTGATCCCAGGAGTTTGAGACTAGCCTGGGTAACATAGCGAAATGTTGTCTCTACACAAAAATTAAAAAATTAGCCAAGCATGGTGGCATGTGTCTCTAGTCCCAGGTACATGGGAGGTTGAGGAGGATCACCTGAGCTCAGTAGTTTGAGACTGCTGTGAGTTATGATGGTCGTGATCATGCCACTGCACTCCAGCCTGGGCAACAGAGTGAGACCCTACTCAAAAGATAATAATAATAACAAAAGGAAAAAAGTGATAATTAGGTCATGAGGTCTCCAAGGCCCTTATAAAAGAGGCTTTATGCAATGTTTGGTAGTTGGCTCTTCCACTCTGTCTCACTCTTTTGCCTTCTGCCATGTCAGAATGCAGTGAGAAGGCCCTCACCTGTTCCCAGAGCCTTGATCTTGGACTTCCCAGTCTCCAGAACCATGAGGAAATAAAATTTCTATCCTTTATAAATTACCCAAAGAGAGGCATGGTGACACTTGCCTATAGTACTAGCTACTCAGGATGTTGAGGCAGGAAGATCACTTGAGCCCAGGAGTGTGAGGTTGTAGTGAGCTCTGATTATGCCTATAAGTAGACACCATACCCCAGCCTGGTCAACATAGTGAGACACCATCTCTAAAATAAGTAAATAAGTACATGGTCCAGTCTCAGGTATTCTGTCACAGCAGCACAAAACAGACTAAGGCAAATGTCTCTCCATTGCCCATTCTTGCCTGCTTCTCCCACCTCCTCTGCTCTGCTGGATTTTCCTCTCAGTCTTTTTTTTTTTTTTTTTTTGAGTTGGAGTCTCACTCTGTCACTCAGACTGGAGTGCAGTGGCCACTCCCGGCCACGGCAGCCTCGACCTGCTGGGCTCCGGCGATCCTTCCGCCTCAGCCTTCCAAGTAGCTGGAACTACAGGCACGTGCTACCACGCCCGGCTCATTTTTGATTTTTACTGTAGAGATGAGATCTTGCCAAGTTGCCCAGGCGGGTCTCGAACCCACAGGCTCAGGCAATCCACTCACCTCAGCCTCCCAAAGCGCGGGATTACAGGCTGAGCCACCGAGCCCAGCTCCTCTCAGCCTTTTAAACATGCTCAAGTCTTTCCCACCTCAAAACAAATAAATAAAACCCCCAGTGTTCCTTTGCCTAGCCCTCTATCTCTTCTCTTCCCCTCCACAGTCAAACTTCCAAAGAGAATTGCCTTTGCTTCATCTCCCTATCTTCACTGAAGCAACTCAAAATCAGAACTCACAATAAAATAAAAACTGGCCGGGGGTGAGGGCTCATGCCTGTAATTCCAGCATTTTGGGAGGTGGAGGTGAGAGGATTGCTTAAGTTCATGGATTTGAGACCAGCCTGGGCAATTTATCAAGACCTCCTCTCTACAACAAATCAAAAAATTAGCCCGGTGTGGTGGTGCGCAACTGTGATTCCAGCTACTTGGAGGGCTGTGTGGTGGAAGGATTGCCTGAGCCCAGCAGGTTGAGGCTGTGGTGGCGGTGAGCATGCCACTGCACTCTAGCCTGGGTGACAGAGTGAGACTCCGAATCAAAAATTAAAAAAATAAAATAAATAAAAATGTATCAGTGTGATGTTAGCTTCATAAAATGATTTAGGGAGAGTTCCGTCTTTCTTGATTGCCTGGATTACTTTCATTAGGATTGGTATCAGCTCCTCCTTGTATATTTTGTAAAAACTTGTAAAACCTCTGTGAAAAACAGTGTGATGATTCCTAAAAGATCTCAAAATCGACCTTCCATATGACCCAGCAAACCCCTCCTGGGAATATACCGGGAGGAACCCAGTATATCTTTTTTATTCTACGAAAAAGATACCTGCACATGCATATTTATCACAGCATTATTCACAATGGCAAAAAACATGGAACCATCCGGGCTGACCATTGAAAGTGGACTGGATAAAAAAATATACACAATGGAATATTATGCAGCCATAAAGAAAAACGAAATTATGGACTTTGAGCAACTTGCATGAATTTAGAGTCTGTAATACTAAGTGATCTGTGACAGAAACAAAGAACTGAGTACCTCATGTTCTCACTCATAAGCGAACCCTGAACACTTATCATAAAACTATAAGAAGGAGATTGGCAGTAGCCAGAAACAGCTGGGGGTGGGAGAGCAGCAAACAATATCAGTAAGGGTACCTGATCTCAAACCAGGTGAAGTGGGGACCAAAGGAAGGTCCAACATTACCTGTACAATGATCACTTGTATATCCAACCCTGAATTGTAGCCCACATCTTTAAAATTAAATAAAATTTAAAAACAAAATAAAAAACTACTGTCCCCTTAAACCAGAAGACACTTACTTTGTATTTGCAATAGGATTTTTAGCACAGATGACACCAACATGCAATGCACATAACACCCTGTGGCTGACAGGTACATGCTGAGCACCACTTTGGTCCTGCAGCTTATTCTGGACACTTTCTAATTCCATATTCTCCAAATGCCTATCGGCTAGGATGTCGTCACCCTTGAGTCTCTGCATTTTGTGTTTTTCCCATTCTGAGATGTGCCCTTCCTAACTGCCTTGTTGAGAATCACTGAACCGTCTTCTTTTTTTTGAGTTGGAGTCTCACTCCGTCGCCCAGACTGGAGTGCAGTGGCCGCTCCTGGCCACCGCAACCTCGACCTGCTGGGCTCCGGCGATCCTTCCGCCTCAGCCTTCCAAGTAGCTGGAGTTACAGGCACACGCTACCACGCCCTGCTCATTTTGATTTATTGTAGAGATGATGTCTCGCCAAGTTGCCCAGGTGGGTCTCGAACCCGCAGGCTCAGGCAATCCACTCACCTCAGTCTTTTTTTTTTTTCCTTTGAGTCAGTGTCTCACTCTGTCAGTCAGGCGTGAGCACAGCAGCCGGATCATAGTTCACTGTAGCCTCAACCTCCTGGCCTCAACCATCCTTCTGCCTCAGCCTCCTGAGTAGCTGGGACTACAGGCGTGTGCGACCATGCCTGACTAAGATTTTTATTCTTTTTATAGAGAAATGTTGCCTAGGCTGGTCTTGAACTCCTGAGCTCAAGTGATCCTCTCACTTTGGCTTCCCAAAGTGCTGGGATCATAGGTCTGAGCCACTGCACCCAGCTGAGAATCACTGATCTCAAGAAAGTAAATATTTAGGGAAATAATATTCCTTCTTTCTCCTATGTAGACCATGGGCCCAGCCTTTCTGCATCAACAGCAGTGACATCCTCAGGAAGTACAGATGATTAGAATGCAAACAGACTTGCAATTAGGGTTTTTCTTTTTTCTGTATGCCTGTTCTTGTACCAATACCAGGCTGTTTTGGCAATTAGGGCTTTTCAATGCCAGGTGACCTTTTCTCTCACAGTGAAATGTCATTGTCATATTTGCCTTTTAATTTGTGACTAAGAATGAATGTCATCACCCACAATCTCTTTCTCTTCTGATTATCAGCTACCATATAAATAACACAGCTACATGTAATTGAGTTTCCAAAGACTGCAGATCTATTTAAAGGGAGGTGATCCTTTAGTGGAGGTAACACCTAAAGAGAATGTCTTTTGTGAGACCAGGGCAATTTTACCACAGGTACCTTCAGATTGGAAAGAATTTGAAGATAACTCCTGGCTCTAAACTCAGGAATTTTCATACTTCATTTAATTATTCATTCATTCAGTATATGCCAAAGTTCTATGCAAGTTCCTGTCAATGAGACAAGGTTCTTGTGTCCTGGTTAGTGTGAGAAAGATAAGCAGGCATTTTTAAAGCAGACAATACAGGGATTTGGAAAACACCAGCATTATACAATGGAAAGGGAAGAGACCAGGTGAAATCAGGATGTGGGCCAGGTGCATTGACTCAAGTCCATAATCCCAGCACTTTGGGAGACTGAGGTGAGGGGATTGCCTGAGCCCACAGATGCGAGAACAGCCTGGGCAACTTGGCGAAACCTCATATCTATTGTAGTAGTTCTGGCTACTTGGAAGGCTGAGGAGGAAGGGTTGCCTGAGCCCAGCAGGTCAATGCTAGGGTGGTCGTGAGTGTGCCACTGCACTCCAACCTGGGTGATGGAGTGAGACTCCAACTGAAAAAAAAAGAAAGAAATCAGAATCGGGTCTTGAATGACACCTTAGAAGTGTCTATGTGATGATGTGATAAGAGAAACATGAAAATCCACAGCTTCCCACCAATAAACAATAGAGGTTTATTTCTGTGGGTTGGGACCAACCCCCACTTGGTAGTTGCAACCTCTAAAACACATGGCTTCTAGAGTCTCCTCAGCAGGGAAGAAAACAAGGGTCCTTCAATTCTCCAGTTTTGTTTTTGTTTTTTGAGTCAGAGTCTCTGTCACTCAGGCTGGAGTGCAGTGACTCAGTTACAGCTCACCACAGCCTCAACCTCTTGGGCTCAGGTGATCCTTCTGCCTCAGCCTCCTGAGTAGCTGGGACTACAGGTGCACACCACCTTGCCTAGCTATTTTTTAAAAAATTTTTTGCAGAGACAAGGTCTTGCTGTGTTGTCCAAGCTGGTCCTCCTGCTTCAGTCTCCCAAAGTGTTGGGATTATCAGAGTGAATCACCACACCCGGCCTTAATTCCCCAGTTTTTGTCTGAGAAGTGACACGTATCACTTCTGCTCATGGTCCAGTGGCCGGGTTTATATGGTCCCAACCTAATTGCTGGGGAAGGTGGAGGAGAAAAGAGCTATTTGGTGAGCACCCTTTCTGAACAGATAATATGTTGGAATTCACCTGGAAGAAGTGTAGGAAGGAGGAGGGAACAGACTATGACAAGGAAGAGGAATAGGGAATGTGGGAGGTTTGGGGAGTGGCAACGAATAGCTGTTAGACAGGAGACTAGAATGTGATGGGGCCTCCAGTGGGAATCGGGTTGCAGAAAAGACCACCAGTGCAATACCAGGCTGAGAAATTAGGACCTCGCTCCTGGAACCGGGGGACCACTACCAAACAATGACATAGCTTTGTCTAGGCTTTTTCCAGCCCTATTTGTGACACCAAGACCCCAAAGACCTTCACAGTATTTTGAGCTGTCCCTGGCTTCTAGCCCCTAGTGCTCTCTGATAACTGTCATAGCAGGTTGGGTGAAAGCATCGATTCTGGGCTTGGGCTGCTCAGGTTTGAATTCTGGTTCTGTTGCTTAACTGTGAGACTTTGGGCAAGTTCCTTTCCTACTCTGTGATTTCCTCACCTGTAAGATCAGGATAATAGTAACTACTAATAAGTGGGTTCCACAAATTAAAGGAGTTAAAATGTGTAAGGTGCTTAGCAAAGTACCTGGCATAGAGGAAGTGCTATAGAACTTTTAGTGGTTTGCATTATTTCAGCGTTTGCCAGTCTCATTTCTCTGAGATCCCGGTTTTCTGTACAGCCTCTGAGAACAGATGAGCAACTGCTGACAACACAAAATAACCCCATTCTTGGTTAATAAAAATTTAAGCGAGACTATCAGCAGCTGTAGAGCATTCTTGGAAGTCACTTTCCATATTCTTTTTTATTTTTTTAGCTGGAGTCGCACTCTGCCATCCAGGCTGAAGTGCGCTGTCATGATCATAGCTCACCACAACCTCCAACTCCTGGGCTCAGGTGACCCTTCCATCTCAGCCCCCTGAATAGCTGGGATGACAGGTGTGCACCACCACACCTGGCTAACATAAAAATTTTTTTTTTATAGAGATGAAGTCTCCGTTACCCAGGCTGGTCTTGAACTCGAGCTCAAACAATTCTTTTGCCTCAGCCTCCCAAAGTATTGGGATTACAGGTGTCAGTCTCTATGCCCGGTTCATATTCTTGAAGCTATAGCATGGATGGGCCCATCTTGGCATGATGAATTGAGCTGGAATACATGTTGCCAGATAAAATGCAGGATGCCCAGTTAAATTTGCATAGATAAACAAGGAATAGTGTTGTCACATCAATATATTCGATGAGGTATTTGTTACAAGTATTTGTTACAATATTGCATGGGACATACTGATACTAAAACACGATCCATTGTTTATCTGACATGTAAATTTAACTGGGCAGCCTGTATTTTTATTTGGTAACTCTGGCACTAGTCAAGGAAAGATTTCCAGCATTCTGGGAGTGGTCACCACCCCCAGGAGCAGAGATGGGTGGGCCCTGAGCATCAGCCTGACATTTTTAGATGCACAGTTGTCACAGGCACTTACAGTTCTTGCTGGAAGGTAGGTTCCTCTGGGGCAAACAGAGCCCTGGAAGCAGCCAGAAGGCCACAGGCAAAGGAGGGAATTTGGGGCCTCTGGTGAGACTGAGAGAGCTGTCTCTGCACTGACAGTCCCTCAGTCTCCCATGCAGCTGACCTGGAAGCTCACCTGGGCTTCTCGGGTCACAGCTGGTCCCATCTGGTTAGTTGCAGGAAAAGAGGGGTCCTCACAGGCAGTGTGTCTCTCTCAGTGTCCTGATGGCCACCAAGTCTGAGGCAGGGCACAGAGCAAAGTATGTTCTGCTCTGGAACTATGCCCTCCTCATAAGCTGCCATCAAGGCCTGGGCCATCTCCCTAGCTCCAGCATTCAGGCTCAGTCCTCAACACAGCAGAATGTGGAACGTTTCAGAGCTCATTCTGGCAGGTCTGCCCCAGCATTTGCACAACTCGGGCAGGAGTAGGTGAAATATACCTTGTATTGCAAAATACATCTTCATAAACATAAAATTGAAAAGTATGTGAAAAACTCTGATTTTTGTATGACTGAAGGTTGGCAGGCTATTAAAGATAACTGAATAGCCTGGGCACGGTGGCTCATGCCTGTACTCCCAGCACTTTGGGAGACTGAGGTGGGAGGATTGCTCCAGCCCAGGAGTTTGAGATCAGCCTGGACAACATAACGAGACCTCATCTCTTCAAAAAATTAGCCAGGCATGGTGGTGTGCCTGTAGTCTCAGCAACTAGGGAGGCTGAGGAGAGAGGATAACTTGAGCCCAGCAGTTTGAGGCTGCGGTGAGCTGTGATTGTTCTACTGTCCGCCAATCTAGGCAACAGAGTGAAACCCTGACTTAAAAAACCCCAAGAAGACGATTATTCTTGTACAAGTCTGGGAATTATTTTGAGAAACCAGTGATATTTTGATGAGTAATAAAATAAGGCCGAGCTCAGTGACTCATGTCTATAATCCCAGCACTTTGGGAGGCCTAGGTGAAAGGATTGCCTAAGCCCACGGGTTCGAGACCAGCCTGTGCAACTTGGAAAAATAAAAATAAAAAAAATTAAAGATAGACAAGTTTTACAAAATATATGTGTATTCCATAACATTTGTTTTCTTATATTATTTCTGCAAAAGTATGTTAATATATTAAATATTTTATCTTTTTTTTTTTTTTTGAGTTGGAGCCTCACTCTGTCGCCCAGGCTGGAGTGCAGTGGCATGCTCATGGCCATCCCAGCGTCAACCTGCTGGGCGCAGGTGATCCTTCCATCTCAGCCTTCCAAGTAGCTGAAACTACAGGAGTGTGCTACCATGCCCGGCTAATTTTTGATTTATTGTAGAGACGAGGTCTCTCCAAGTTACCTGAGCTGGTCCCAAACCCACTGGCTCAGGTAATCCACTTGCCTTGGCCTCCCAAAGTGCTGGGATTACAGGTTGAGCCACCGAGCCCAACCAATATTTTAACAGAATTTGTATTCTATTGGCTGCTATCATCCAAAGCAGATATTGGTAAACCTTTTATGTAAAGGAGCAGATGCTAAATATTTTAGATTTTGTGAACTTATCATTTCTGTGAAAGTAACTCAGTTCTGCCACTGTAACATGTAAACGTCCATAGACAATATGTAAATTAATGAGTTATGTGACTGCTTTCTAATACAACTTTATTTACAAAGATATAAGTGATGGGCTAGATTTGGTCTGCAGGATTAAAAATAAACTGTGTAGGGCACAGAATTTGTACATTTTATCAAATGTATTTTATAAAATACTTTTTATAAAAAATGTAAATTAAAGTAAAGGTGAAAAATTTAAATTACTTTAATGCATTTTCAGTAAGTTCTCTTCTAAAATATTCAAAGTCCTGTATTAAGATGAAAAGTAAAATGTAAATTATGATTAACGAATAGCAACATTTCAAATCAAAATCATTTAAATAAAGCTGACTAATTCTGTAATGTTTTAATTAAATCTTAATAAACAACTTTATAAGAATACAGCTATTCATAATTCTAGCCTTTAACATTTATTTAGTTGTCAGTGTAATCAAACTTTGTAAGAGTTATATCTAGATCTATCTAGTCACAGTTTAAGAGTATACTAATTGTTCTAATTGTTCATGTTGCAAAATGTTCCGCCAGTCGCGGTGGCTCCTGCCTATAATCCCAGCACTTTGAGAGGGGGAGAAGAGAGGATCACCTGAGCCCATGATTTCGAGACCAGCCTGGGCAACTTGGCAAGACCTCGTCTCTAACATAATAAAAACATTAGCTGGGTGTGGTGACACGTGCCTGTAGTCCCAGCTATTTGGGAGGCTCAGGCGGAAAGATCTCCTGAGCCCAGCAGGTTGAGGCTGTGGTGGCTGTGAGCGTACCACTGCACTCCAGCCTGGGCAACAGAGTGACACTCCAACTCTGTCGTAAAAAACTACGATTTTTCTTTTTTTTGAGTTGAAGTCTCACTTTGTCACCCTGGCTGGAGTGCAGTAGCATGCTCACGGCCACCGCAGCCTCAACCTGCTGGGCTCAGGTGATCCTTCCACCTCAACCTTCCAAGTACCTGGAACCACAGGCATGTACCACTACACCCAGCTATTGTTTTTTTATTTATTTTTATTTTTATTTTTTTTATTGTAGAGACAAGATCTCACCAAGTTGCCTAGGCTGATCTTGAAACCCTGGGCTCCCCTCTGCCTCCCAAAGTGCTGGAATTATAGGCATGAGCCACCACTCCTGGCTTGTTTCTGTGTTTTTAAATGTACTTTCGACTGGGCACGGTGGCTCACACCTATAACCCCAGCACTTTGGAAAGCCAAGGTGAGTGGATTGCCTGAGCCCGCGGGTTCGAGACCAACCCGGGCAACTTGGAGAGACCTCGTCTCTACAATAAATTAAAAAAAAAAATTATCCGGGTGTGGTAGCAGACGACTTTAGTTCTGGCTACATGGAAGGCTGAAGCAGAAGGATTGCCAGAGCCCAGCAGGCCGATGCTGGGGTGGCTGTGAGTATGCCACTGCACTCCAGCCTGGGCAACAGAGTGAGACTCCAACTCAAAAAAAAAGAAAAATTGTAATATATATAGGGACCTCTGAAAAGCAGAGTTCAAGATGGGAGCTCCTGTGGCCGGAGTTTAAGAGCATCCTGGCTTGGAGACATATTTCCTAGAGTAAGCTCTTTCAGAGCACGGAAGCTCAGGGCACAAATAGCGTTTTTCTTTTAGCTTACTTTTTATTTTATTTTTATTTTCTATAGAAACAGGGTCTCGCTGTGTTGCCCAGGCTATTCTCAACCTCCTGGGCTCAAGCAGTAGCTTACTTTTAATTCCTGATTTTCTTCTCTGAGTGTGCATGTCAAATCAGACACCTTCATCCTTTAGCAAATGTCTCCATGTGCAGTTGTTTCAGAGAAAAACCCTTTTCTTTCTATCTTGTATTCCCTTTTGGATCTCTTTTTCACCTGTTGAAAACCTGCCCATCTTCTAGGGTCTAGCTTGTGGGCCTTGTCTTTAATGATTTCTTCCCGATCTTGGCAGTTGGAGGGGTCTTTCTTTTTCCCCATAGGTCTTGTTTGAGCAAGACGGGAAAGCTTCTAAGAAACCAGATTGATCTGGAAGCCATCATTCTTCCTATGTTTTTCCAGAGGCTATACGTGTGTGGCTTAAGCAAGTCTTGGAGTCTCCTTTTAGACTATTCTGGAGAGGTCCCAGGAACTAACCTGAGGAGACATCAGGCTCATCATTCCTGAGCAAGGTGGAGAATTGGTCTCCAGAAAGGCATTACAGTGTATTTTGGAGTTATCAGATTCTAAGAGAGGGCAGATGCAATGGATTGAATCTAACAATGCAAAATGTAATGGGTAGGCATTTAATGACTTGTACTTAAGTTATAAGACATTTTTTGCTGGATTACTGGTTGTTTTTTTGTTTGTTTGTTTATTTAGTTGGAATCTTACTCTGTCGCCCAGGCTAGAGTGCAGTGGCAAGTTCACGGTCACCCCAGCATCAACTTGCTGGGCTCCAGCGATTCCCTCCGCCTCAGCCTTTCAAATAGCCAGAACCACAGGCATGCACTACCACGCTTGGCTAATTTTTGATTTATTGTAGAAATGAGGTCTCGCTAAGGTGCCCGGGCTGGTCTCAAACCCATGGGCTCAGGCAGTTCACTAGCCTAGGCCTCCCAAAAGTGCTGGGATTATAGGCAGAGCCACTGAGCCTGGCCGATTACTGGGTTTTACTATTAAGACCTGTGGAAAAGATCCACTTGTTGGATGCTGGTCAGAGTATCCCAGAGTATCGTGTTCAGTATGTGGTTATACATAACTCTTTAGGTAGCTATAGTTTAACAACAACACAAAATAACAAAGCAAAACAAAAAGAAGATCCCCAGATTGATAAATGACTCAAAGTCAAGTTCCTAGAATGCCACATGGGGGGCAGGGAGGGGCGTTAAAAACTTCCAATTCAGCCGGGCTCGGTGGCTCAGCCTGTAATCCCGCGCCTTTGGGAGGCTGAGGTGAGTGGATTGCCCTCGCCCGCGGGTTCGAGACCCGCCTGGGCAGTGAGACCTCATCTCTACAATAAATCAAAAACTCAGCTGGGCGTGGTGGCGCATGCCTGTAATTCCAGCTACTCGGAAGGCTGAGGCGGAAGGATCGCCGGAGCGCAGCAGGTCGAGGCTGCGGTGGCTGGGAGCAGCCACTGCACTCCAGTCTGGGTAACCGAGGGAGACTCCAACTCAAAAAAAAAAAAAAAAAAAATTCCAATTCAAATAAGTTAACAAGTACACTAGTTAAGCTGGAGAGAAAAAGATTCTGAGGAGCCAGTAAGGTCATAAACTATAATCCCACCTGCTGATTTGCTGCCCAGGACCCTTTTGCCCTTCTGAGAACACATTACTCTGAATTTCCAGCAGGAACCATTCCTTTCCAGATCAGTCCTTGGGGTTTTGGTGAGACTGACTTCACACTCAGATTGCGCTGTAAGTGGCTGTGAGTTAATGATTGATCTAATTATCCAGTGCCAATGATGTGGTTGGTTTAGCTATGAGCACTTGCCCTCAGGGATAGACAGACTCAAGGCTTTTGCCTCACTCTTGAGGAAGACAACCTTCCCCTGTCCACTGGATTTGAAGCTAAGAGGATATAAACATTGCTGCAGCTGCTGTAGTCATCTTATGATGGTGAGAGGAAGACTCGAGAATGGAGCAAGCAGAGCTGAGAGGAAACACTGGCTTCTAGTAGCATTGTTTGAATCTCTCAGGTCAAGTCACACCAACAGTCAGGTCTTTAACTGAAACTTCTGGGTTATGGGTACCAATACATTTCAGCTTTTCTTTCAATATTTTGGATGTTTTATGTCACTTGAATCAAATGTCTCCTTTAGAAGTACATGGTACAGAGCCGTGATCGGGATGATCATACCACTGCCCTCCAGCTTGGGCGACAGAGGGAAACCCTGACTCAAAAAAAAAAAAAAAAAAAAGAGGAAAGAAAAAGAATGAAAAGAAGAATGTAGAAGAGCTATGAAGTAAGGAGATCTAGGAAAGAGGAATTTCGACAAGAGCTGGTAAGTTGGTGATAAGGAGAGCTTTTGTGTTTGGACAGCTGCAGATGGCTTGAGTTAAATGATGTGTAACAACCTGTGTTTTATGTAAGGCGCTAAGGTTTGTGGCTTGTCAGTCCAATATTGTGGCTGATATTAGCAAATTCTATTTAAGAGGTAGCTACCATGATGCAAAACAGTAATTCGATTTTAAAATTACTTGTAAGTGCTTAGGGTTTATTCCACTGACCTGCTAGAGAAAATCAAAACATAAGAAATCTTTTGAGCTGGTAATACACACTTCCTTTTTCATTGCCTGCTTTGGCAAAGATTTATAGTTTCTTACTCATATCCATTTTAAAACAACCGTGTGAGCAATTCGGTACAACATGAGGTGTCATTAGAGTCCTGGAGACAGTCAGGGTGGCAGACGGTCACCTGGGGATATATGATCTAGGAACTGAGCCCCTGAAGGAACAAGAAATGAGACAGGAAGGGAGATGACTAATCTGAAGATTCTATACACTGGCTTGCTCCAAGGATGCACAGGTGAGCTGAATATTAAAACCCACTGGCAGCCTAGGACTAATGGTGACCAACTCCAATCCTTCCTTCCTTCTTCAATTATGTAAAACACCAAGTTCCAGGAATTTTGCCAGATACAGAGATACCTGGTGAATATGCTAAACTTAGAGACTAATAGGAAAGTTAGACAAATAAGCGACAGTCCAGTATATATTATAAGAACCAAATGTGACTTATAGGGATTTTGGAAGCAGAAATGCACAAGGAAGGATGAGCAGGGGCAAGATTTCAAAGGATCTGGTGTGCCATGCTGGAGACCTTGAAATTTACGTGGTGGGTAGGGAGTGTCTTTGAAGGGTTTTTAGCACAGACGCAAAGGAGAGGCTATTTATCAATTGGTTTATCCTCATTTCAGGGGGAAACCTCCTTGTCAGTCTACAGGGTGGTGAGTCTCAACAATCATTCTGTACAACGAGACCAAGTTTCTTTCATCCAAGTTGATGAGATCAAGTTTCTTTCATTCAAGTTGATGAGACCAAGTTTCTTTCGTCCAAGTTGACTGCGACCAAGTTTCTTTCACCCAAAGTTTGACTGAGACCAAGTCTCTTTCATCCAAGTTGACTGAGAATATGTACTTGATCAAAGCTGATCTCTCAAGACCCTATCCCAGGTCCACTTTCTGGTCATGCTTTGGCCAAGCATGCTGAGATGGTCGAAAAAGAACGATCAATCACTTTCAGGTAGCTGGGTCTATAGGAAATCTCAGGGGCTGCTGGGACCATTTTTTTCAGCCAGGCACAGTGGTAAGATTGGGAAAACACAGGCATCTGGAGAGAGAAAGAGAGAGGAATAAAGCAGATGTGATGGAAAAAATGAGAGAGCCCTGAGAGTGCCCAAATTCCAGACTCCAATCTACTCCTGAAACCTATATTTCTTTCCTTGAGTTTCATGAAAAACTCTCACTTTATAATTAATTCCACCTTTTGCTTAGGCTAGTTCAATTGAAATCATTTTACTTATAATCAAAATAATATAAAAAATAAAAAAATACCAACAGATTCGTGTTTCAGAAAGATCACTCTAAGTACTTCTAGCTTAAAAAGAATGACTAGACGTGTTTATCTCTCCTTTTCTAAATTTTTATTGCAATGACAGAAAAATATAAAAATAAGACTGGTAGCAAACAAGTAAAAAGTGAAAATTAGACTGGGTGCAGTGGCTCACATATACACTCCCAGCACTTTGGGAGGCCGAGGTGAGAGGATTGCCTGAGCCCATGGGTTTAAGACCAGCCTGGGCAACTTGGCAAGACCTCATCTCTACAATATAACAAAAAATCAGCCAGGCGTGGTGGCACGTGCTTATAGTTCCAGATACTTGGAAGGTTGAGGCGAAAGGATCGCCTGAGCCCAGCCCAGCCTAACTTCCTGAATTTTTAACCACAGCACAAAGAATGTCATTGGGAGCCAGAAAGATATGTCTGTGTGTGCGACTTGGATGAATTTAGAGTCGATCAGACTCAGTGATCTATCACAGAAACAAAGAACAGAGTACCATATGTTTTCACTCATAAGCGGGCCTTGGACAATTATCATAATTGTTCATAAACTATAAGAAAGGAATTGGCAGTAGTGGGAAACTGCCAGGGGAGGGGGAGTGGGACTGGCAGCTGAGGGAAACTGCCAGGGGAGGGAGGGGCACACCTCATCCACAAGGGAACCTGCTTACCTAAGCCTGAATTTTACCCCACATCTTTAAAATAAAAATAAATAAATAAATAAAAATTAATAAAACTGTCACTATTAAAAAATAAGAATTGTAATTGATTACTAAAAAAATTTGTCTGAAGTGATCAAATCTTTAATGTAGCAGAGAAAGGAAAGTCTTATGTCAATATTACCTTTTATCTTAATAGGTGGTCTCAAAATTTATCTTTGGGAGGGAGGAAGCACTCTGTTTTTTTGGGGGTTTTTTTTGAGTTGGAGTCTCACTTTCTCACTCAGGCTAGAGTGTAGTGGCTGC
Source organism: Carlito syrichta (assembly GCF_000164805.1). Lineage (NCBI taxonomy): Eukaryota > Metazoa > Chordata > Mammalia > Primates > Tarsiidae > Carlito > Carlito syrichta. The sequence goes on along the minus strand of NW_007254458.1, from coordinate 236,832 downwards.
TCCCAGCTACCGCAGCCTCGACCTGCTGGGCTCCAGCGATCCTGTCGCCTCAGCCTTCCAAGTAGCTGGAACTACAGGCGCGCGCTACCATGCCTGGCTCATTTTGATTTATTGTAGAGATGAGGGCTCGCCAAGTTGCCCAGGCGGGTCTTGAACCCGTGGGCTCAGGCAATCCACTCACCTCAGCCTCCTGAGGCGCGGGATTACAGGCTGAGCCACCGAGCCCGGCTTATTTTTTATTTCTAAGAGGAGAAAACAATAATGAGGTCAGAAAGAAATAAAGTAGAGAGGCCAGCAACCCAGGAAAATTCCCAAGGAGGGGAAAGCTAAAAGGACTTTGAAGAGGAATCTCATGTTCGAAGTTGAATTGTAAGTATTCGTTTTGCACTGATATACAATTGAATCTCTCCAAGTTTTCAGTATCATCTTCTCAGATGGAAACCATGAGTGTGGGAGAGGAAAGAAGTTGGGGAAATGGGGACAGTGGCTGTGTTCTGTGTCTAGGTCCATGTGATGTTGAGGGTGGGGAGTGGTCCAGGAGCTAAACTTATTAGCAGAAACACAATCTTAGAGCAGAGGCAATCACACAAAGATAAGTTCCCCAGACATATGCAAAAATGTGAAGAAGATCATTGGTTTCTACAAGTTACAGAATAAGGACTTTAAATTATACCAAATCCTGGTCAAGCAGTTTCTCATGCCTGTAATCCCAACACTTTGAGAGGCCGAGGCAAGAGTATTGCTTGACCCCGGGACTTTGAGATCAGTCTGGGCAACTTGGTGAGACCTCATCTCTACAATAAATCAAAAAATCAGCCGGGCGTGGTGGCGCGTGCCTGTAATTCCAGCTACTCGGAAGGCTGAGGTGGAAGGATCGCCGGAGCCCAGCAGGCCAGGCTGCGGTGGCCGGGAGCAGCCACTGCACTCCAGTCTGAGCGACAGAGTGAGACTCCAACTCAAAAAAAAGTAAAGCAATTTTTAATCAAAACCCTTGGATATCTTATTGTGTGTATATATGCATGTGTGCGTGTGTGAAAATTGACAGACAGGGCCTAAAATATATGTAAAAATGAAAATGCAGCCAGGGATGGTGGCATACTCCTGTAATTCCAGCTACTCAGGAGACGGGTGGGAGGATTACTTGAGCCCAGAAGTTAGAGACCAACCTGGGCAATACAGAAAAACCCTGTCTCAAAAATAATGATAATGAAAATAATAAAATGAAAATTAAAAAAAAAAAATAGCCAAGGCAATGTTGAAGAAGAATAAAACTAGAGTATTTATACTACCAGATAGTAATACTTACTATAAAGCAACAGTACTTAGGACAGTGGTATCAAAGAAAGGGTAGACAAACCAGCCAGTGGAATAAAACAGAATTTAGCAACAGATGCCTCACATATCCAATCCCTTTATTCACAGTGAAGATTCCTCTGCAGTTCTAGTGGCGCTGGTCTTTTCAGTAAATGACGCTAAAATAATTGCATATCCATATGGGAGAAAAAATTAACTTCATACCATACACAAAAATTAATTCCAGATGAATTTTAGATCTAAATGTGAAAAGTAAAATAATCAAGCAGAAATTCTAGAAGCTTCTTCTAGAAGAAAACACAGTAGATCTTCAAATAGGCAAAGATTTCTTAAACAGAACACAGTCAAAGAAGAAAGAGCACTAATCATAAAATAAAACATTGATAAATTGGCTTCATTAAAGTTACATCAATTCATCAAATGATATCATTCAGAGAGTGAAATGGCAGCCAGGCTCGGTGGCTCAGCCTGTAATCCCGTGCCTTTGGGAGGCTGAGGTGAGTGGATTGACTGAGCCCGCGGGTTCGAGACCCATGTACATACATGCATACGTAAAGTGACCCATGAAACCAACTTGGCGAGATCTCATCTCTACAATAAATCAAAATGAACCGGGCATGGTAGTGCATGCCTGTAGTTCCAGCTACTCGGAAGACTGAGGCGGAAGGATCGCCGGAGCCCAGCAGGTCGAGGCTGCGGTGGCCGGGAGCGGCCACTGCACTCCAGTCTGGGCGACAGAGTGAGACTCCAACTCAACAACAAAAAAAAGAGAGTGAAAAGGCAAGTCACACACTTGGAGAGGATATTTGCAATGCACGTCTGACAAGTGACTCAGATCCACAATATAAACAAACTCCAAAAAATCAATGAGGAAAAAGATAATCCGATTTCTTAAAAATGGATAAAATATGTGATAGCATTTTTCAAAAGAAGAATACAAAATAGCCAATAAACACGAATGCGTGTTTAATAGTGTTGGTCAACAGAAAAATAAATAAAACCACCATTTAGGATGCCCCTACACTCCCATTAGAATGGCTAAAATTCAAATGACTGAAGGCTGGGTGTAGTGGCTCACGCCTGTAATCCCTCACTTTGGGAGGCTGAGGCGAGAGGATAACCTAAGCTCAGAGGTTTGAAACCAGCCTGGACAACTTGGCGACACCTCATGTTTACAATAAATCAAGAAAAATCAGCTGGGCGTGGTAGCACATGCCTGTAATTGCAACTACTTGAAAGGCTGAGGCAAAAGGATCGCCTGAGTCTAGTAGATTGAGGCTGCAGTGACCATGAGTGTGCCACTGCACTACAGCCTGAGTGACAGAGTGAGACTCCAATCCAAATAAATAAATACATACATACATACATAAAGTGACCCATGAAACCAAATGTTGGAAAGGACGTGGAACTACTGGAACAGTCATAGAAATGTAAACGTCAACTACTTTGGAAAACTATTTGGCGGTCCTTCTAAAGCTAACTAATATAAACTCTATGATCTTGCACCTTTATTCAACAGAATGAATAGTATAAATACCCTTCCCCAAACCATCTATCAGAATTTTCACAGCAGTTTTATTTGGAGTTAAAAACTGACAATAGCTCGAATATTCATCGCCAATATTATAAGTTGTATATTCATGCAACAGAATATGACAAACTTCTACTCATAACAACATGGATAACTTTCACGGCCATAATATTGAGTTAAAAGAGTTACAGTTAAAAAAAGTAAATAAGTCTATAATAATACAAGTTTTCTCTCATCTTCACCAATAGTAAATGTTATAAATCTTTGTTATTCTTGCCAGTCTAATAGATGAAAAATGTTATTTCACTTTCAAAAAAACACGTAAATAATGTATGGTTTATTTTATGTGAAATTCAAAAGCAGGCAAAACTAATCTATGGTGATATAGGTCAGAACATTTTTTATTAATTCCGGGGACTGATTGGTAAAATACATGAGGATGCTTCCGGGGAGCTTATAATATTCTGTATCTTGGTCTGCATGGTGGATATATGGTGTGTATATGTAAAAACTTATAGAGCTGTATACTTAATATTTGTATATTTCACTATATGAAAGTTACACTTCATTGTTTTTTGGGAGGAAGAAAGAAAATAATTACGTGGAAGTCATCCTGGAAATACAGGCAAGGTATTACCAGAGCACTAAAGATTTGTGGAAGATAGAAAGCAGATGTGATCAGATTGGTAAAAACACAGCAGAGCCAAGGCACTGACAACCTCATGAAAGCAGAAGGAGAATCTCAAAAAAAAAAGTAAAATTTCCCATTAGAACTCCAGAATAACCCCCAAGTTCAGACACAGCAGGGACAAAGAAAGGAACTGGTATGGTACTGAGCTGGGAATTAATTCATGAGTTACAAAAGCCTGTGCCCATTTTCTGTTTTAGAAGCTGCTAGCTCTAAATTTTTTCATCAAGTGAAAATTTTAAGTGAATCTTATTGCTTATCAAATAACATGAAAATCGTGATACAGGAGGTACCCAGAGAAGGCTCTCGGGCCAGAGGAAGTAACCACTGGCCCGGGTTTGCACTGGTAGCCAAGAAGGGGGCTTCAAGTGCTCCCCCACACCTCCCCACTCTACCTCCAGATTTGCATGACCATTGGTGGTAGAATCACAGTAACCAGATCTCCATTTCTCCAAAAAAAGCAGCGATTCTCACCTAAACTGGGGAAATATAGCCAAACTATTAATTCTAAACAGACGAGACCCTCATGTAGAATTAAGGACAGTACGGCCGAACTCCGTGGCACACAACCTGTAATCCCAGCACTTTGGGAGGCCGAGGCGAGTAGACTGCCTGAGCTCGTGGGTTTGAGACCAGCCTAGGCAATTTGGTAAGACCTCATCTCTACAAAAATCAAAAAATTAGCTGGGCGTGGTAGCGCGCCTGTAGTTCTGACTACTTGGAAGGCCAAGGGGGAAGGATCACCAGAGCCCAGCAGGTTGACGCTGGGGTGGTTGTGAGTGTGCCATTGTACTCCAACCTGGGCCATGAAGTGAGACTCCAACTCAATAAAAAAAAAAAAAAAAAAAAAAAAAAAAAAAGAATTAAGGACAGTCAAAAATCATGAAACAATTTAGGAAGACCAGCAGAAGAATCCATCAAACTCAACAGGTAAATGTACAACTTCCTGATGAAACAGAAGTTGTCACAATTACAGAAAGAAAAGTCATTCTATAAAAAGAAGCAGAGTTCTTGGAAACTGAAAGCATGATTGCTGATATGCAAAATATTTCACAGATAATTGAAGAGCAGAGTAGCGCAGATAAAGATCAAACTCTTGAACAGGAAGTTTGCTAAACTGAGTAGGGAGAATCTCCCTTATTCTGTAAATAAAGGCAAAAAAATGAAGAATACTAAGAAAAATACTAATAGTCATGGAAGCTAGAGGCAAGTTTTAAAAAACTTCTACCATAAATTCCAGCAGGGATAAATATAAAAAATTGAGGGAATGAAATAATTAATAGAAAAAGAAATCTGCTACAGAAAGGCTCAAGTCTACAAATTTAAGGGGCCCAATGAGTGCTAGGCAGAAGTAATGAAACATTATATCCTCATGAAGTTTCTGAATTCCTAGAATAAGGAGAGCAATCCCAAAAGCTTGGCAGATGTGATGGGAGAGGGACACATCACTTGGAAAGGACTGATAACCAAATTAGCATGGGATTTTCCATCTGCAACATTCATGCTAGAAGACAAAATTATAAGGAAAAAATATTTTGCTTCTGAGATCAGAAGAGATCGGGTGTGTTCAGGGTGGCAAGGCCATAGACAGAAAATTATTTTGAACCCAGAATTCCAGACTCCATTAACCTATCACTTAATTAATTTGAATCTAGAATGCTATACTCAGTTCATCTATAATTAAATTACGAAAGCAAAATCAATATGTATTTGGACATACAAAGGTTCAGGAAGTTTGTCACCCAGGGATACTTTCTGAAAGAGATACTCAGAGATGCTAAAACAAGATGCAGAAGGAGGAGCAGGAAGAGAGAGAAGAAAGGAAGACACAGGGCACAAAACAGACTGGTGAACAAAGAAACCAAAAGACCTGCAGCCAAGTCTGTTGCAAAATAATTGAAAAAAGTATTTCTATCTTGAGGATTGCACCACTTGCTAAGGTTGGTGATAGGGGGCTTTACGGTCAGCTGGTCTTTATCAGTAAAAGTCTAGAACAATCAGCCTTCACAGCTGCCGTGGGCTTCCTGAGCGATTGTGCTGGTCATTGCTGATTTGCCCCTGCTGCCTGGCCTGCTTCTCCTCTTCACGGCTGTGGGTGACTGCCAGGCTCCTTGGGCAGATCCTGGTTCCGGAAATGGGCTGTCAGCAGGTTTCCTTTCAGGGTCTGTGGGACAAACACACCAACAGCCTAGGCTTTTTCAAGTGAAGCAGGCGATGGAGTGTGTGTGTGTGTGTGTGTGTGTGTGTGTGTGTGTGTGTGTGTGTGTGTGTGTGTGTGAGAGAGAGAGAGAGAGAGAGAGAGAGAGAGAGAGAGAGAGAGACAGAGAGACAGAGAAAGAGACAGAGAGAGAGACAGAGAGAGAGAGAGGCAGAGAGAGAGAGACAGAGAGAGAGAATGGGTGACAGAGCCTCAGTTTCACTTTACGTTGTTCCCACCTCCCCCACCACCTAGTTTGCTCCCAAATCTTCCTGCTGTCCCAGCTTCTGCTGGTAGGATTACAGGTGTCTGAGTCCATGAGCGTATACTTGCCAGTGTGAAGTGAGAAGAGAAGGTTCTATTGCAAAAAATAAAGTCTAAGGGGACTTGCCTTCTGTGCTGATCTGTCCCTTCCCACCCATGTTTGTTGCTTTTCTGAGAATACACGTGTTTTGGGTGGACTACGTGTCGAATGGCACTGGTTCTAGCACAGCCGTGTGTAGCAGCCAATAGCGCATTTGCTGCCCAAGGGCCACAGACTAGCTCAGGGTAGGGTGTTTGATGTGTTGCGTGTGTCTGGGGGCAGCAAGGGATGTGTTAGAGAAGGAGAGTAATCCTACAGCTTCAGCCTGGCGTGGTGGATCAAGCCTGTAATCCCAGCACTTTGGGAGGCTGAGGCGAGAGTACTGCCCGAGTCCAGGGGTTCAAGACTAGCCTGGGCAATTGGTGAGCCCTCGTCTCTACAATATATCAGAAAATTAGCTGGGCATGGTAGTGCACGGCTGTAGCTCCAGCTACTTGGAAGGCAGAGGTGGGAGGATCACCTGGGTCCAGCAGGTTGACGCTGGGGTGGCCGTGAGTGTGCCACTGCACTCCAGTCTGGGCGACGGAGTGAGACTCTGACTCAAAAAAAACAATCCTGTAGCTTCTCAAATGGCAACAAAGTGTCATTGAGTGGCCAAAAATGAGAAGTTGGCCTTTGTTGGACTTAGAAACAGTCACCAGCAGGGCATTTCTCCAGAGGGACAAGTCCCTGTTACCGGCCTTTACAAATCTGCTTGAGATGATGACTCCATTCTGGGAGGGGCAATGTGGCTTCTTTCAAGATGACCTTGGGGTGTTCTCAGATGTGGAGTCCACCAGGGATAGATGTGTGTGGGGGTGGAGTGAACTGTTACAGAGGATTGTTGCTTTTATCTGCTTCAAACACAAGTTTTCAGCCAATACAATTCAAAGGCTTCAAACTTTTATTTATTTATTTATTTTTGAGTTGGAGTCTCACTCCGTCGCACAGACTGGAGTGCAGTGGCTGCTCCCGGCCA
>NW_007254458.1:225081-229760 GCF_000164805.1 Carlito syrichta | reverse complement strand
CACAAGTGACTAAAGTTAACATCACCAATATTAGGTTAAACTGACATTATGAGCCTCCTAATGTAATTACACTAGACATACAGTGTTTCTGCCAAAAGGCAGAGCCTGAATATAATCAGGAAAAGACATCAGACAACATCAGCCTATAAAAGAACAAATATTTATCCTCAAAATCAGAAATGTCATGAGAGGCAAAAATTTTTTCCAGATTAAAAAAGAACAAAGAGATATGACAGATAAATAAAATAAATGATTTAGATTTAGAAAAGAAATACATAAAGGAAATCACTGGACAATGAGTAAAATTTTGATATTGCCTATTATATTGCAAAATAAACACATTGTCATGAATTTGATAATCACGCTGATGTAAGTGAATGTCTTTATTTTTTAATAGATACACACTTCAGTTACTATCAAATAGTTCAACCCAAACTGTAGCAACAATAATAATAATTTATAGACAGAGAAAAAATGAATGTGGCAAAATGTTAACAATGGTGAATAAAGAGTAAGGGTATGATGCTTGCAACTGTTCTATAAGTTTAATATTACTTCAACATAAAATAAAACACTATATGATCTAAGGATCTTGTCAACCTGACAGATCATTAGAAACTTGTTGGAATTATGTCAAATCCTTCAACAATGTTTATATATTGCTACTTTTGCTCTTTGGGCTTCAACTTAATTATTGGTTAAGTATCACAATGTAATTGGGTTGTTATTGATGTATAGCATGACATGCCATCTGGGTCACTTCAACATTTGTATTGCAATCTGCAGTACTACTGAGATTTTTTTTCTTGTATTTTGGGTAATTGTGTAGGACAGTGTTTCCCCAGCTGGGAGCAAGGGTAATAATTGAAAATATTTATTCATACTATACTTTGTGTAATTTGTCTTTCTTTGTGTAATTTAACATCTAATGGGAAAGTGCTAACATAAAACAGATATGTTTAATGTAATTTATAAAAACTTGCAAAGGAGTCATATAGAATATACTCTAGGACACCGAAGAGGATTGACTGACCTAATTGAATAAAGTTGGAAAAGGGCAGGTTAGGATGGGAAAGGTTTCCAGAAGGAAGTGAACCCAGAACTAAAACTAAGGAAGGGAAATGAATTAAGTAGGTAAAAGAATGGGTTTCCTCAACATAAAGGAGTAAATATTAAAAACAGCAGTGTGGTATTGTGGTATGTTTGAAAAACTTCAAAAACTTCAAGCAAAAGCATAAACTATAGAAAGGGAGTTGATGGCTAGTGATAGAAATTGAAGCTGGTGATGAAGGAACATTCATTTCAATGTTCACGTGTGTGTGTGTGTGTGTGTGTGTGTGTGTGTGTGTGTGTGTGTGTGTATCCATAAAATTTTGCTTACTCATTCATCTGTCAATGAACACTAGAATTGCTTCTACCTTTTGGTTATTGTGATTAATGCTGTTATGAACATGTTCAAATATCTCTCTGTTGTCCCTGGATATTTTGATTGCATAGCAAGAAACATTAAGACAGACCTCAGTATTTCTTAACCTTTGATGATGGGAGACAGAAACAAACTAGCAATTCTAGAACTTATCAGACACTTCCTTCCTGTGTCTTTAAAGATAGAAAAATAGTTTTGTTGTGAAAGGGATTTCTTTTGGAGGCTCTCTTGATCGTACATAGTTTTTCAAGGTCTTTTAAGATCACTTCAGATATTGGTCAGTAATCTCAATATTTTAGGTGTGGTTTAGGTATTTTATTTAACCATATGAAGACCCTGTGATGAATAAATTAGTATAAAATAGATTTTTTTTTTAAGAGAGAGAGAGACTTTTAAGGGTATAAGATGCCATCTTGAAGCCAAAAGTCAAAATTGTAGATGGCTTAGAAGAAAGAGCTTCCTCCAAATTCTCTTTTAGAAAATACTGGTGTATTGGCCATGCCCTCTTAAAAGAGGAACCTTTTTATAAAGCCAGATATTTTCTCAGCAATAAACCCATTGCTCCAAATTTAACACTAGTTCAATATTCTGTTTTACTTCTTGTGACACATACTAATGGATAAGGAGATAACTTTTCATTCTATGATAAAATGAACTCATCATTGAATAAGAAGTAATTTTTTTTACAAAAAATGTGTTTGAAATTTTAAAAAGAATCAATAAAAAGAATTGATGAGAGTCACATACTCTAATGTAGAAAACAGATTATGTTAAAATGTAATTTTCAAAAAGTTAAAAACATGACTCATGCAAATATAAAAGGAAAATCTATCTTAGATTCTATTTAAGTAATTAATTAATGAGATCTCAGTGAGATGTAGACTTCAAAGGAGAACTAGTAAGATATTAAGGTTCAAAGAAAAATTTGACACCAGCAATGACAACATAAATTTTCTAAGAGCTGCCAAACTGATTAACTAGCTAGTATCATATAGGAAAAAATACAATTATTGGATTTATCTTATTTTTTATCTGGCATAAAGGAATTGATCACATCTGTGTCTACTGAAAACCATTCGTTTTCATAACTGTGAACAACAATCTTTTGCAATATCATCAATTTTCTTCAAATTAACCTCTACTCCTAGATGTTATAAAATAATCATTAATAATCAACAGGAAGTCTATCGAAGGTGTACAATACTACAGATTCTGATAATCCCCTGACAGTCTACTGGACAGCACCCAGGACCCCACTGAAAGGATACCCAGTCATTTCTTTTGTCCATTTCCAAGTTTTGAAAAAATTTTCCCCACATCACCAATTAAAAAAATTTATGTCTATGTATACATATATCGGGGTGCCAAAAAATGTATATACATTTTAAGTGATGTTATATATATATTATTTTTCGAAGTTGAATTGAATTATGGTAGCGATTTATAGTATGATGTTAACTCAAAGGATGGCATCAATCAAACGAATGCTAGTATCATCATATGACAGGCAAGTATATATTGAGTATTACAGTTTAATTGTGTATACAGTTTTTGGGCACCCTCTGTATATTTAAATTTATTTATTTTGTAGGGATGCTTGGTAAGGATGGAGATAGGTTGGTTAAAAATGTCTTAAATGAATGGCATATTTGTTGAAACTGTGACATAATTTCAAAGTTCATGGACAGCTAGGCTTAAACAATGTGTCTAAATAAGAGATTGCAGTACCCAAGTGCCTATCTACTGCTTCCCAAAGCAGACCCCTGACTTTGTTGAACAAAAATAATGTGCAAGAAAACCCGCTATAAAAGAGCCTAGGAAGATAAGGTTTTCGTTTTTTAGAGATGGGCTCTCACTCTCACTTTATTGTCTAGGCTGGCCTCTCACTCCTGGGCTCAAGGGTTCCTCCTGCCTCAGCCTCCTGAGTGCGCCCCACCACGCCCAGCTGTAAATTGATTTTTGACTACTTTTTAAGACTGCACAACGAGTTTAGCCTTTATATGGGCGTGTTCGCATGTGGTTAGATTTAGGGCAGGCTCATGGCAGAGGGAGAAAGCAAATGAGGATATGGGGTGAAGGCAGGAGCTGCTCTTAGGTAGCCCCCTCACAAGCTCAAAGTCTTCCCACTGGATCTTCGTTTCCTTCCTTCTCTCGCTTCTCTACTAGTCACAAAATCCAGTGGCTTCTGCCCCTAAGCACCACCCTCATTTTCCACTCCTCCTCAGACCCATTTGTCAATGCCCTGCTCCAGGCCACTTCTTCTATTGCCTAACTCCTGCCAACTCCAGGGTGGACACCTGCCTTCCACACCCCAATTCCAATTCTCCTCGCACAGACAGCCTTTCCTGAAGTCACTCCCGGCTTAAAAGCTTGTCACGGCTGCTTGGCAACCTCCTTCACGTGGTTTAGGAGGGCTTATTTACCTCTGTAGCTCAAGGCCTCTCTCCAACCACCTGCTTCCACCCCTCCCCATTTCTAGAGCACACTCTCCTGTCTCCACGCGCCAGGATTCCTCCCCCACGTTGTTTCTATTCTCCCAAGTGTAGGGCATTTGCTCGTAGGGAGGCCACAAGTTTTGTGCCTCTTGTCACAATGACCGCAGCTTCCTGTTGGGTGTGTTGTAAACAGAGGAGCCATTCCTCAGGCCTCTCCCTGTCCACCTCGGAGTCCTCATCCTTCAGGTCTGGGTTTCCTCCCTCCCTGGCGTCCCAAGCCGGGTGTCCTCGGAGCAGCGGGGACTCCTACCAGCCAGCCCCTCCCTTTCTCACAGCTCCTTCTCACGGTCCTGCCCCCGGTCCAGTGCATCGCCCCTGGGTGGCCTGGGCCCGCGGCTCCCCGCCCCCTCACCTGGGCCTCGGGGCTGCAGCCACCTCATCCAGCGCTTTCTCGTCCTCGAAGATTCCCGCCCCTCGTGCCCCCCACCCCTCTTCCTGCGCCTCCCCGGGCGCCCCCTGAGCCCCAGACCGGCGTGGAGACGCGTGCGTTACACACGCACGGCGACATTTCCTCCCCAGCACAGCCCGGGAGTCTCCGTTCAGCTGTCATTGTCCGATGAATGTCTGTCCCCCGCCCCCCCTTTCGGAATGTCAGCGGCGACCGGCCGGGCTGGGTCTCCGCGCTCGCTGCGCACCGGCCACGCAGCAGGGACACGGAGGAGCGAATGAGCGGAGCGAGGGAACGAGTGAATGCAGGCGCGGAGCGAGGGAACGAGTGAATGCAGGCGCGGAGCGAGGGAACGAGTGAATGCAGGCGC
>NW_007254458.1:223580-225061 GCF_000164805.1 Carlito syrichta | reverse complement strand
GAGGTCTCGCCAAGTTGCCCAGGCAGGTCTCGAACCCGCAGGCTCAGGCAATCCACTGACTTCAGCCTCCCAAAGGCGCGGGATTACAGGCTGAGCCACCGAGCCCAGCTGGCTTCAAACATTTAAATCACTCCTGCTAATGCAAACCCCAAGCAATAAGTGCACCCCCAAAGTATATTGAACTCATTACACTTAGTCAAGTCATTCTTGAAATATCCACATATAAAAAGTTTATTTACAATCTGCAGGAGGCCGAGGCCGCAGGATTGCTTGAGTCCAGGAGTTCAAGTTTGCAGTGAGCTATGATAATCTTACTGCACGCCAGCCTGGGCAACAAAGGGAGACCCCAGCTCTAAACACACACACACACACACACACACACACACACACAAATACAGTTTGCAAGCCTGCTAGTTGCCTTCCCAAAGCAGCCTCTGGGAAAAGAACTGCTATATATTAGTTCTTGTCAGGAGTGTGGTAGCCAAACAATGGATTTTTCCAGGAGCGTCCCGGGATATTTAGTATCCAGCCTCCCTGCCTCCCTTCTCCTTCTGGTCTTACAGCCAGATGGGAACCGACAGGACAAACCCCAAACTTCACATTAGAAGGTGACACTGAGCAGGCAGCCAGTGTTCAGAATGAAACCCTTCTATTTTCCTGCCCTTTAACACCCCACACTTCTGGTTCCCCACAGCACTCAGGGCTCTCCTAGAATCTCATCCACTTATATCTCAGGAATTAGGGGATAGGGCTTCTAAGGGAACTTTCCTATAAATCTGATCATATATGTTTGCCAGGACCAAAATTGATTTGGAATGTCTTATATGTTAGTGCCTGTCTGATAAAATAAACATAAAAAGAGACATGTGAATTTTTTTGTTGAATGTTTAAAAATTACTATTTTAACCATTTTTAAGTGTACAATTCAGTATTAGGTATATTCATATTGTTGTGCAAGTATCACCATAATCCATCCACAGAACATTTTTCATCTTGCAAAATGGAAACTCTATACCCATTAAACATTAATTCCCATTCTCTTTTCCCCTCAGTCCCTGGCAACCACCACTCTACTCTTTGTCTCTGAGTTTGACTAAGTACCTCATACAAGTGGGATAATACAGTCTTTTTGTCACTGGTTTCTTTTACTTAGCATAATGTCTTCAAGGTTGTAGCATGTGTCAGAATTTCCTTCCTTTTTTTTTGTATTTGTAGAGACAGGGTCTCACTCTGTCACCCAGGCTGAAGTGCAGCGGCATGATCATAGCTCACTACAACCTTGAATTCCTGGGTTCAAGTGATCATCCCACCTCAGCCTCCCGAGCAGCTGGCACTACAGGCGTGCATGCACCACCACGCCCAGTTAAATATTTTCTTTCCTTTATAAGGCTGAATATGTTCACGTGTGTGTGTGTGTGTGTGTGTCTGTGTGTGTGTGTGTGTGTGTGTGTGTGTGTGTGTGTGTGTGTGTGTGTGTATAT
>NW_007254458.1:206000-223560 GCF_000164805.1 Carlito syrichta | reverse complement strand
CCCGCGGGGAAGGGCGTGCCCGGGTTCCGCCAGGCTTCCGGCAGTGCGGGGGCTTTTGTGCGACTCATTTTGACCTGAAGCGATTTCTTCCAGCTTTTAATTTTGTCGGTCGGATGAAGAACCAGGTGCTAACTCTGGTGGAAACACAGTATAAGGGAGTTTGCAGGAATAAAGAGCTCATTTGTGCACTCGTTCATTCAACAGATGGGCCTTCAATGGCTTCCCTGGGCTGGGTGAGAGAGGGCGGTGCTGGCCCTCCATGACTTAATGGTCTGGAGGAGACAGATGATACCTCCAAGCAATTGAGGTAGTTGTTGGTGCTTTTTTTCCTACTTTGCCAAACACCATGTTGAGTTTGGTAAGGATCACATATAGGATTCCGACATGTAGGGGAAGTGACAAAGAACGAGAGAGAGAACGGAATCCCTAAGTGCTCCTCGAAGGTGTGGTGGTCAGAGGAGAGAAAGATTACGTCTAGCTGGGAATCGAGTGGTGTCATGGGTGAAGTGACCCCTGAGCTGAGCCATCAAAGACTGGCAATATTTGGATGTGGGAAAAATGTGGGAAAGGCTTCCCAGCTTGTAGTAGAAGGCACTGTCAACTCTCCACATGTGTGTGTGGAATGAATGAGTTCTTTCGGACAGAGGGGACAACGTGAGGAAGCTCCTGGAGACACCAAAGTTCTGATGGATAGAACGAGGTGTTTGGTCTTATTCGTTCGTGGATGGGGGAAGCTTCTGGAAGCCATTGTAGGTTTTTGAACAGGGAATGCTATGAAAAGTGGATCTAAGGAACTCTTTCCACCCCCAACCCCAGCCTCCTTGAAAACCAGACATTCATCTTGAAGTGGAAGGGAATTGCCATGTGAGGAGATATGGGAGGACTTTATGGCTCAGATTCCTGTCCCCACAAATTCTTTTGCCTTGGGACTTTTGCCATCACGGGTGGGTGTTTCTCTTGATGGCTCAACCTTCTGGAGTGGTCATTTTGGTAACATCAGGTGCTCTGGTTAGGCTTGTTTCCTTGACAGTGTGCATAAAAGCTTGTAGATGTTTGGAGTCTATTCCAGGACCTTCATGTGTAGACTTTCTAGCCCAGGACACCGTCCAAGTGGTCCCATTGAATTGCAAGGCTAAGATGGCAGAACACAGCTAGTAGCTACCTGAGGTCATCTGCAACTACTTAAAGACTGTGACTTTTATTTTGGAAAATAGAAGTCAGGGCTGCCTGGTTGAGCCTCCTCTCCTTGTGTAAACATTCTCCCTTCATTTTCAAGCTTGGAGAATCTGGTTTTATGAAGGCCAGGTTTCCTGACAGTTGACAATGTAGAAAGACTGGATATTTACAACCCATGGAGGAAGTTGTTGTAATAGCCAGCCTAGAAGTTCTGAGGCCTGGGCCCACGGTTATGACAGCAGAAAAGGACTGAATGTGGATGATAGGGAGGAAGTGGACTGGAAGGAAGTAATAACAGATGTGAAGATACAAGGGAATAGAAGAAGAAAGGTGATACTAAGGTTTGGGGCTCGGGTCACTTGGCTATATGTTTCTACGGGAGGAGAAAAAAGACTTGGGAAGAAAGATGATTACTTGCTTTGGACATTAGAATTTGAGGTGCTGTTATGGCTTTTGGGAGGTGAAATCAGTAGGGAGTTAGGGCTGTGGACAATAGATACACACACGTATTGTAGACTTGATGGTCACTTGAAATCCTGAGGTTAACAAGATTAAGAGGACAAAGGACAGATTCTTGGGGAAGACCAAGTTTGGATGGTACATGAAAATAGAGGAGAAAGAAGATGCAGCCAGCGAGGAAGGAGGAAGACTGGGCTAGTGTAGCCAAGGAAACCAGGGGATAAGGGGCTGAGGGGTGGAGATTGAGAAAAAGGCTTTGAATTTGGTGCCTCTGGTTGTGGTGACCCAGAGCTAGCAGAGAGAGCAATGAGGGTGAGAACCAGATATGAAAACTCTAGCATGAGAGCAATGACCTTGGCTACAGAGTAGGAGTAGATATTCTTCAAGGAAGTTAAAAGGAAAATGAAGGGAGCATCCAGTCGGGCTGGCCAGGTGAGTGCAAGGTTTTTGGGAGGAGTAGCAGACTCAAGCATGTTTTAAATTGAGGGGTATTCTTCAGTAGAGAGAGAAACATTGAAAAAGCAAAAATAAATGAGATATTTAATGGATGGAGCAGGTCAAAAGTTACTGTTGGGCTTCACGTGGGATAGGTTAGTCTCCGATAAGGGAAGGGAAGGAGAAGAATGGAGAACTGTGCTCCCCTTCTCTCATAGCTTTCTGCTTGGTGAGTGCTATTCGTCTTTCAAAACCAGCCCAATTGTCCCCCCTCTTCCTAGGAAGCCTGCTAGAACTGTCCACTTCTCTTTGCAGCACCAGTGACACCATGTCCACACCTTGGTTATACTCTTATACATTATTGCAGTGTGGTTTTTGTGGGATTTTTTTGGTTTGTTTTTTTCTTTAGTTGGGGGTCTCACTTTGTTGTCCAGGCTGGCGTGCAGTGGCACAATCATGACTCACTCCATCCTCAAACTCCTGGGCTCAAGCGATCCTTCCTCCTCAGTTTCCTGAGTAGCTAGGACTACAGGCATGTACCGCCATGCCGGTCTAATTTAAAAAAAATTTTTTTGTAGAGATGAGGGCTTGCTATGTTGCCTAGGCTGGTCTTGAATTCCTGGACTCAAGCAGTCCTCTGGCCTCAGCCTCCTTCCAAAGATTACAGGTGTGAGCCACCATGTCCCGCCCATTGTGATTTTTGTTTGTTTGATTGATTTTGAGATGGAGTCTCACTCTGTCATCCAGGCTGGAGTGCAGTGGCACGCTCATGACCACTGCAGCTTCAACCTGCTGGGCTCAAACGATCCTTCTGCCTTGATCTTCCTAGTAGCTGGAACCACAGGCACGTGCCACCATGTCCGGCTAATTTTTTTGATTTATTGTAGAGACAAAGTCTTGCCCAGTTGTCCAGACTGGTCTTAAACCCCTAGGCTCAGGCAGTCCTCTCACCTCTGCCTCCCGAAGTGCTAGGATTACCTGCATGAGCCACTATACCCTACCTAATGTGATTGTTTAATAAACTAAGAGCTCCTTGTGGGTAGGGATTGTGGCTTGTATTAGGAATCTGGTGTGGAATTAAATGAAGATCCCATGAGAACAAGCAAAGGCTATTCATGCAGGACTTGCTGTAGCAAGGGAGTCAGCCACCATTACTCACAGAGTTTTGCCTTGGCAGAAACTCAAAGGCAGGCAAGGCGTGGGGCATGGGGGATGGGAAAGCTTTATAGTAGAAAAAGGGGAAGGGCTTCAAGTGCGCCCAGTCCGGGGAAACTGGAGGCAGGCTTACCAGCCTCTGGCATCCTTTGTGATTGGTGAGGGGGGCACATCTAGCTTTCTCTGGTTGCTCCTACATTGGAAGTGGGGGCAAAAATTAGGGAAACTAGACGTTATTGATTAACGCCTGACCATTTGGGGCTGATTGGTGCAGAGTTCCTGAACTGATTACTGCAGATTGTGGGTTGGAGTTCTGTTTTCACGTGTGCTGTGCTCACTGTCCATCTGTATATCCAGTCTCTCACTAGCAGCATGGGATAACTTACATGAATTGGCATCAAAGATGTTTTGGAGAGGAGAGCTAGTCAGAGAGATGTAAGGAAAGTGGGTAGAGCAGGAGGCTGTGGTGGCTGGGTGGGGTGCTGGGCCCAAGGGAGAGGAATGGGTAAGGAGGGGTGGAACCAGTCAGTCCTGTTTTAAAACCTTTCTCTAGCATTCATTGTGCAAGTCTGGGAGTGGCTGTGGGACTTGTTGGTTCAGGCCTGACTGGAGTTTGGAAAGGCAGGAGAAAGAAAGGACAAGCAGGGGCCTTGCGACTCAAGGAGCAGCAATGGTGGAGAGAGGCGAAAGCTGTTTTTACTGTTATACATACAACTGACTTCCCTATCATGCATTTCCTAGGCTTAGTCTCCCCTCTGTCTTCATGAATCACAGCAGCGTATTCTTTTTTTTAGAGCACGGAAGAGGAGGAGAGAGGAGAAATGGGGAGAGTGGCTTGTTCTGAAGTGACTTAAAGTTGCTTAACATAAGGGAGCGGGATTAGAGCTGATGAAGATCCCCACGGAGGCCTGTTTTCTGCCTCCAAGGACTTGGCCCTGGGCGTCTTAGGCCCCTAAAATGTGATCCTAGATCTCTGCAGCTCAAAGTAGCAAGGAGTCTGTTGGCAGCTTGGCAGAGGAGAGAAGGGGAATGAACGGCCCAGATTTTGAAAAGGGTACAGCCTGCTTGAGAATGAGTCGGGTGTGAGACAGCGTGTGGAAAGAATTGGCAGGGGTTAAGTGGGTAACTGCTGGATGTGAACCTTAGAGTGTGGCCTAAATGAACAGCTGCTTAATTCAAGACTCAGCGTTGAGATTGGGTTATTCAGTGTGGATTGGTTTCTAGTCTGGAGGCCAGGTGTGGAGGCCTCACTGCCAGTTGATCTTGGTCACAAGAAAGTGAACTGAAGAAAGTCCTGTGAACCATTTTACACAAGGAAAGGTTAGGGGTTCTTGATGGGGAATATCAGTCCTAGGCTTAGGTAGGTATGGGAAATATATGATGGTTCAAATTGCCCTGCTAGGATTATGTTGCTGGAGAGAGTAGATTACTTTCTGTCTTGGGGAATGTTAAAATAGAAGATGTTTTTGTTTCTGTTTCTGTTTTTTTTTCTGTCAAGAATATTGGAAAGGAGAGAATATAAGGTTTCTCAGGTTCCTTCCATCTCTGATGCAGTCTCTTAAGAGCAATGCAACCAGACTCGGTGGCTCACACCTGTAATCCCAGCACTTTGGGAGGCAGAGGTAAGAGGATTGCCTAAGCCCAAGCGTTTGAGAACAACTGGGCGACATGGTGACCTCATCTGTATAATAAATTAAAAAATTAGCTGGGCGTGGTGGTGCACACCTGCAGTTACAGCTACTTGGAAGACTGAGGTGGAAGGATCGCCTGAGCCCACTAGGTTGAGGCTGCAGTGGCTGTGAGTGTGCCACTGCACACCAGCCCGGGCAAGAGTGAGACTCCGCCTCAAAAAAAAAAAGAGCAATGCAGTTTTATGTCACGTCAGAGATGACTTGGGAATGCTTTTTCTTCCTGAGTATTGGGCCCCTTGGCTTATTTCCTCAGGTCGTTTAATCTGTCTCTACAAATTTGAGAGACAGCATTTCATGAAGGTTGTACAGTGGAATTGTTCTCTGAATGGGGATTAGGTTAAAACATATTCAAATTCAAGCACTGCCGTTGTGCTTTTAAACTGCTTTCTTCCCTTGACTGTGAACATTCCTTCAAAGTTTTTTTTTTTTTTTTTGAGTTGGAGTCTCACTTAGTCACCCAGACTGGAGTGCAGTGGCCAGTCCAGGCCACCGCAGCCTCGACCTGCTGGGCTCCAGTGATCCTTCCGTCTCAGCCTTCTCCAAGTAGCTGGAACTACAGGCGCGCGCTACCACACCCGGCTAATTTTTTTGATTTATTGTGGAGATGAGGTCTCGCCAAGTTGCCCAGGTGGGTCTCGAACCTGCGGGCTCAGGCAATTCATTCACCTAGGCCCTCTTCATAGTTTTGTTAAAGTCCATCAGATGTTGTCTCAAAAGTGCACTTAAGTTGTTGCTCTTCTACTGAAGTTAAGAGTGAGAGTAGGCCGGGCTCCTTGGTTCAGTCTGTAATCCCAGCACTTTGGGAGGCCGAGGTGAGTGGATTGCCTGAGCCCCTGGGTTCGAGACCAGCAACCTGGGCTGGTCTCTATAAGAAATCAAAAATCAGCCGGGCGTGGTAGTACACACCTGTAGTTCTGGCTACTTGGAAGGCTGAGGTGGAAGGATCGCTGAAGCCCAGTGAGTTGACGCTGGGTTGGCTGTGAGCGTGCAACTGTACTCCAGCCATCCCACGCTGAGCTATAGCTTTTTTTGGCTGCTGTGGAGAGGAGGGGTGGGTGAGCAGGGTTGAAAAGGTGAGGAAGCTGAACTTTCAACTTCTGAGTCAGGTATGACCAGAAGGCTGGGAGGATGTTGGGAAGGCAGGGAGTGATTATGTAAATCCAGATATTATGGTTTCTAGAATATCAGCCCCATGAATGGCAGGCATCTGTCCACACAAAGACACTGCTTTGGATTTTTGTATCAGTGCTTTTCTCCATGATGCTTTCTATTAGTATAATTGGGAACTGGCTAGCTAACCATCTGTGTTGGGACTTTCATTTATTCACTAACAAAGAATTGCTGGGTGGTGGTTATAACAATGTCTAACATATTCTAATTGCTCTTTAATCATTTACTCTTTAATCCTCACAACAACCATATGAGATCGGTTTGTTATTATCCGCGTTGTTGGGTGTGATTTTAGCTGGCTTAGTCACTGCAGAGCCAAGAAGGGAAATGAACCTAGGTTAGCAGCCTTCGCCAGGGGATACAATAATAGTAACCAAGAATACTTGTCAGGCATTTCCTCCTTCTAGATTTTGGACTCTTCAACATCCCTGTTTCCCTGCCAGTACTTCTAGGTGTCCCTGGGGCCTCCCGTTCTCTGTGTAGTTCCCTCAGTTACTACATGGCAACTGCCTCTCTACTTTCAGACACCAAGTCTGCTGATGATGGAGCTAAAACCATCCTTGATGTGGATGCCAAACTGACCCTTGACACAGCTGTCTTGAAGGTCATGGCAAAGGTCTACTGACCTTTTTGTTGGCCTGGACAATTTCACTCCCTTGGGGTACTCTCTCTGTCGCATGGGTCCCATAGCTATGCCATGTGTCTGTCTATCTTGGTGAAAGACTTCTTTCAATATTGCCTGCCTTCCTTACCCCCAGGATTCTGACCCAAGTCCTTGAGGGTGAGCTACACTTGTGGTGCCATTCATGGTGTGGTCCACCTGGGAGTGTCTTAGAAATGCAGATTCTCAGGCCTTGTCCCTCACCTACTGAATCAGAATCTCTGGAGATTCTGTGTTTTAACTCTCTTAGTTTGCGCCAATTTGAGGGGTTTCCCTGGACACAGAACTTTTTGTACTAAAACCAGGATGAGTTGGTCACTCTATCTCCAAGTGATTCTTACCTGAGCTACAGGCTGTTGAATGATGGACTTTGTTGTGTTTTCAGAAGCAGTCCCCTTATTTGTCCTTGGACTGGGATTATGCTCCCTGCCTATTTCTTTAGGATAGGTTCTCCTCTTCCTCCCCCCAGTAGGCTACTTGGTCTCTCAAGCTGTTTGACTCCAGAGAGCTGCTCTGCAAAGCTCTGCAGAATGGGTAACTGTGGCTGAATAATAAACTTCAGCACCCCCTTTCCCTGGAATCCGCTTTCTCTTCTGCAGGTGGTCTGAGAAGACTTTGGTAGCCTGGAACCCATTTGTCTTTTTTTTTTATCGGTTTGGGGAACAAACATTTATTGAGCCAAATCTACTGCATGGCAGGTACTATCCTTGGAGTTCAATTATTCTTAATGTCGAGACTAGCTTGGGCAACATAGTGAGACCTTGTCTCTACAATAAATCAAAAAATTAGCCAGTATGATAGTGCACGCCTGTAGTTCCAGCTACTTAGAAGGGTGAGGTGGAAGGATCGCCTGAGCCCAGCAGGTCGACGCTGGAGTGGCTGTGAGTGTGCCACTGCACTCCAGCCGGGGTGACAGAGTGAGACTCCAACTCAAAAAAAAAAAAAATTTATTCTTAATGGGTCATTAAAACAGATACCTTAAGGAAGAAGTGTCAGAACTTTAGAGAGAAAGGACTTTAGAGACCATTTAATCCTCTGCTACTCAAAATGTGCTCCACCTGTGAGCTTGTTAGAAATGCACAAGTCTGATGAAGAAGATTCTGTGAAAGTTGAAGATTTACCGCTTAACCTGACGATGTATTCAGAGGCAATCTAAGGAAGAAAATGGTAGAAGAACAGAAAAACTATTTATCTGATGAAATATGTGAAATGCAGACTGAAGAATTAGCTGGAAATTCTTAGACACAAAAAGAACTTGAGCCCTAAGTGTATGAGATAGATGTCTTTAGAGCCTCATCCAACTCTCTCTTTACATAGTCAGTCCATATATGGAAATGAACATCTGTTTTGATCTGTATAAAAGTGTTAAAAAAAAATGCAAAATATAGGGCCCCACCCCAAACCAACGGAATCAGAGCTTGTAGTTTAGCAAGATCAAAGTACCCAGGTGATTTGAATGTACCTTAAAATCTGAGCAGCACAAAGTGCTGGTGTTACAGTTGAAAAATACTGAGCTCCAGAAAGTTACGTCATTTGCTCAAGATCACACAATGAATTAGACTCAGCTGGATTTAGTATTCAATTCTGACTAGCTTTCAAGTCTACTGCTTTCCCTCTGTACCTGACAGCCTTCCTACAAGGCCGTTTATTTGTCTGAGTCTATTTATTAAATAATTTTGAACTTAACTCAATTTCTTTTAAAACATTTTATATTCCATCCTTTACTAATTCAGACTGGACTTCCTTTAATTTATCTGAGTGAGTTCCACCTCTTTGCTCCTTAATTTTTTTGCATGTTTATTAGATTTACTCAACAGTTACATGAAGTGGTCATTTTCCAGCTGATGTAAGTTTCTGCAAATGGACCTATATAAATGCTGCACCTTTATAAAAACGAGTATTTCATATTAAAAAGAAACATTGTCCCATTTGACAACCTTAAATAATGAGGTTCAGAACATGATTAAGCATAGAGTTTATTTGAGCTCAAAACTTGAGGATGACCGCTGGGAAACACCAACTCCAACCTGATGGGGTCACTATTTCAAAGTGGAGAAGTTAAGGTTTCACTTATTTAGAAATTTTAGCAGGATTGTGTTTTCCACGCAAGACTAGTACAAAGGCCACAAGGTTTGATTGGTTTCAGATGGCTGCATTCCAAGGAAGATTACTTTATTACTCCCTCCTGAGGAGGCATGGTGATTTGAGGAGGTCCTATCTCTGGAGCTCTTTGATTTTAATTATTTACAGGGAAAAAAGGCAGAAGTAGCTGCTGCATGCGTTACTCAGGCTGCATAGCCACATTCCTCTCAAGGCTCAGGATAACTTAAAGTTTCAGCAGTTTTAATTGAATTATTTAATTTCACACATTTTATTGTTGATTTCAATAGTATCGTGCTTATATCTATTATTGTTCTACACACATTTGTGTGTGATTTCAGTGTCTATGTTTCAGTGTTATGTTTTTTAGCCTTAGAATAGTATGTTTACGTTGTCTGTTCACTTGGAAATTATCTTGTAATAGACCTGCTTGTTTTTATTTTTATGTATTTATATTTATTTTTTTAAAGCAGAATTTATTGAGAGGACAGAAAAGCTCCCATGGTGGGAGGGGACCCAAGGGGGTTGCCTTATTTTTATATATATTTTAAAGACAGAGTCTCTCTCTGTCTCAGCTGGAGTGCAGTGGCACAATCATAGCTCACTGCAGCCTTGTACTCCTGGGCTCGAATGATCCTCTTGCTTCTGCCTTCTGAGTAGCTAGGACTTCTGGTGTGGGCCGCCACACCCAGCTAATTAAAACTTTATTTTGTAGAGATGGGGTCTTGTTATGTTTCCTAGGCTGGTCTCAAACGATCCTTTCTCCTTGGCCTCCCAAAGTGCTGGGATTACAGACATAAACCCCTGTGTCTGGCCCTGCTTGGTTGGCTGGTAAGCTAAGGCTTCCTTAGTTTAGGTTTCTTTAGTTACTTGTTCTCTGAAACTGCATAATTGTTATCTAATATCTCTCAGTGGCATCATGAGAAATTTGGGATCCAGAAACAATGACTTGCCTATAAAGATTTGGGTTTCTCTCCCCTATTTTCTTCATCATAGCTTTAGTTATATCAGCCCCCAAATGAAAACAACCCAACTGTTTATCAATAGAAAATGGATAAACAAATTGCACATTCACATAGACTGTTATCTTGATTGAGGCAGTTGATTCATGGTTGTATATATTTGTCAAAACCCACTGAACTGCACACTTAAGCATGTATGCATATCCCAGTAAAATTGATTTTAAAACTAAAAATGTAATCTTCCTTATCTTTGTGTTATTATGGTAATAGATATAACATAAAATGTTACCATTTTGAAGTGTACAATCGAGAAGCATCAAGTACAATCATGTTGTACAACCATTACCACCATACATCTTCAGAACTTTTTCGTCATCCCAAACTAAAACTCCGTGCCTAAGATTTGGGATTTTTTTTTTTTTTTTTTTGAGTCGGAGTCTCACTCTGTCACCAAGGTTGGTATACAGTGGCACGCTTACGGCCACCGCAGCCTTGACCTGCTGGGCTCAGGTGATCCTGCCGTCTCAGACTTCCAAGTAACTGGAACAAAAGGCACACACCACTATGCCCGGCTAATTTTTTTTTTTGAGTTGGAGTCTCACTCTGTCGCCCAGACTGGAATGCAGTGGCATGCTTACGGCCACCGCAGCCTTGACCTGCTGGGCTCAGGTGATCCTGCCGTCTCAGACTTCCAAGTAACTGGAACAAAAGGCACACACCACTATGCCCGGCTAATTTTTTTTTTTGAGTTGGAGTCTCACTCTGTCGCCCAGACTGGAATGCAGTGGCATGCTTACGGCCACCGCAGCCTTGACCTGCTGGGCTCAGGTGATCCTGCCGTCTCAGACTTCCAAGTAACTGGAACAAAAGGCACACACCACTATGCCCGGCTAATTTTTTTTTTTGAGTTGGAGTCTCACTCTGTCGCCCAGACTGGAATGCAGTGGCATGCTTACGGCCACCGCAGCCTTGACCTGCTGGGCTCAGGTGATCCTGCCGTCTCAGACTTCCAAGTAACTGGAACAAAAGGCACACACCACTATGCCCGGCTAATTTTTTTTTTTGAGTTGGAGTCTCACTCTGTCGCCCAGACTGGAATGCAGTGGCATGCTTACGGCCACCGCAGCCTTGACCTGCTGGGCTCAGGTGATCCTGCCGTCTCAGACTTCCAAGTAACTGGAACAAAAGGCACACACCACTATGCCCGGCTAATTTTTTTTTTTGAGTTGGAGTCTCACTCTGTCGCCCAGACTGGAATGCAGTGGCATGCTTACGGCCACCGCAGCCTTGACCTGCTGGGCTCAGGTGATCCTGCCGTCTCAGACTTCCAAGTAACTGGAACAAAAGGCACACACCACTATGCCCGGCTAATTTTTTTTTTTGAGTTGGAGTCTCACTCTGTCGCCCAGACTGGAATGCAGTGGCATGCTTACGGCCACCGCAGCCTTGACCTGCTGGGCTCAGGTGATCCTGCCGTCTCAGACTTCCAAGTAACTGGAACAAAAGGCACACACCACTATGCCCGGCTAATTTTTTTTTTTGAGTTGGAGTCTCACTCTGTCGCCCAGACTGGAATGCAGTGGCATGCTTACGGCCACCGCAGCCTTGACCTGCTGGGCTCAGGTGATCCTGCCGTCTCAGACTTCCAAGTAACTGGAACAAAAGGCACACACCACTATGCCCGGCTAATTTTTTTTTTTGAGTTGGAGTCTCACTCTGTCGCCCAGACTGGAATGCAGTGGCATGCTTACGGCCACCGCAGCCTTGACCTGCTGGGCTCAGGTGATCCTGCCGTCTCAGACTTCCAAGTAACTGGAACAAAAGGCACACACCACTATGCCCGGCTAATTTTTTTTTTTGAGTTGGAGTCTCACTCTGTCGCCCAGACTGGAGTGCAGTGGCCATTTCTGGCCACCGCAGCCTCGACCTGCTGGGCTCCAGCAATCCTTCCGCCTCAGCCTTCCAAGTAGCTGGAACTACAGGCACACGCTGCCATTCCCGGCTGATTTTTGATTTATTGTAGAGATGAGGTCTTCCAAGTTGCCCAGGCGGGTCTCGAACCCGCGGGCTTAGGTAATCCACTTACCTCGGCCTCCCAAAAGCGCGGGATTACAGCCTGAGCCACCGAGCCTGGCTAATTTTTTTTCTTTATTGTAGAGATGAGGTCTTGCCAAATTGCCCAGGCTGGTGTCTAATGCATGGCCTCAGGTAATCCTCCCATCTCGTCTCCCAAAGTTCTGGGATTATAGGCTTGAGCCACCGCTCCTGGCCAGATTTGGGATTTTTAAGAGGGTTGCAGTTTATCTACAAATTAAATTGGGAAGAATGTTTGTCATTGTATGGTTGATCACATCTGGAGTTTTGGATTTGACCCAGGGTCTGTTATTTAAAAAGCATTCCAAGATTTGATTGCATGTCATTATGAATTGACAATGTCCTTATGGCACTATTTTTAAATGTTATATGTTAAAATGATTAAATGCATTTAACCCACATTCATGAACTTTAGGTGTTCTTACCTCAGTTTATCTTCACTTCAGCTTAGCCTACAGTAAGTCCCCTACATACGAACGAGTTTTGTTCCAAGAGCATGTTCATAAGTCCAATATGTTTGTTAAGTCTATCAGTTAGCCTAGATACTCAACTAACATAGCTGGCAATATAGTATTGTATTATAATAGGTTTATAATACTTTTCACACAAATAATACATAAATAAAAAACAAAAAATAAAACAGTACAGTAATCTTACAGCACAGTACCTTGTAAAGTACAGTGATGCAGTACACGGCAACAAAAGCTGGCATCTGGGGCTGGCATCAAGTGAACAGGCAAGAAGAGTTACTGAAGGAGGGTACAGTAACATACTGTAAAGTAAGTAAAATACTGTACAGTAAGGTACACAAAACCACAATCACTTGTAGAAGATGCATACCCGACAATATATGCCAGATGCATGAACTAAATTATGTGATTGGACATGTGAACACATGTTTGCATCTTTGAAAGTTTGCAACTTGTCCTTCTAATCTGTACCCTTTCTGGTTCATTTTCTCGAGGTTATATAACTGTATCTTGTGTCAGCCACCAGCTGTCTAGTTTTTTTCCTGTCTTTTAAAGTTTAGAACCACATAAAACTCAAATTTTTTGCAGTATATAAGTTTTTATACCTAGTGTTAGACATTTCAATTTTGATATCCTCTTTGTCCCAATAATTATTTAGGAGACTTGTGTAGTTTGCTAGTAGGTTTCTTTGGGGATCCTAGTCTTTTGTTTTGTTTTGTAGTTTTATTACATTATCCATGGTGATCAGATAATGCAACCTTTAAAATTTTTACTTTTTTGAACTCTGTTGCACTTTTTATGGTCTGAGATATAATACATTTTGTAAATATTCCGTGGTTAATTTGGTCTTAGTGATGATTAGTGTTTTTTCTCGTTTTTTGTGTTATCTTTTATTTATTAAAAAAACACAAAAAAACAAAAGCATGGTTAAGAGTGTTTAGAAATCTCTCAGTCTCTGTTGGTTTTATGCCTGGAGCAGCCCAAGGGCTAGGCTGTATTACCTGGGTAATAATGGGGCCAAGACTAATGAAATTCAATGCTGGAGAGGTTCTCTTTACTAGGCCACTCCTGAAATTACAGAGCCACCGAGAGTGAAACACAATATACTACATAGCCTCCGGTAAAACTCTTGTTTGATCTTGGGCCATATATCACCATCTGGTAGATTTGGATGTTTTCAGAGTTTTAGCCTCAAACAGTTCTGCTGTTTATCTAGATAATTGGGATCTGGTCATCCTGCTGGGACTTGGCTCTTATCTCACTGTCATCTTAAACACATTCACTTTTTCTCAAAAATGGGTAGAGAAATAGGCAGATGTACTCCTCTCCCCTCCGTTTGCTTTTTGAGTTATACCAAGTAGAGTTTCAGATTTCTTTATCCAGGCAATCAACACAAATATACTGAGTGTCTGTACTATGCCATAACAACATATGGGCAAATGACATCATCCCTGTCCTTGAGCGTCTCATTCATTATACCAAGCTGGGAAGACATGGCTGGAATCAAATGTAATGACAAATGAATGTGATTGATATGGGACGTGTTAGAGGAGCACAGAAGAAGATGCATTTAATTTTTCTTAAGAATAAAGGAAGGAGGAAGACCTCCGAGTGAAAGTGACATTGAAGCTGGGTCTTGAAATATGAATAGCTGCTGGGTAGAGAGGAAGGCATAGGCATGTTAGGTGAAGAGAGCATCACGATAACGGAGTGCAAGTGTGACAGTAGATAGTCTGTTATAAAGAGTAGTTGGCCTTTTCTGCCTAGAAAGTACCCTGTGTGGTTGGGGTTTGAGAACAATAAAGATGGAGGTTTTAGCCTGGAATCAGACCGTTAAGAGCGTTGATTGCCACAAAGAGGAATTTGCACTTGATTCTGTGGGCAATAAATAACCATAGAAGGTTTTTAAGGATGAACTTAGATTTGCTCTGTTTTATGTTGGTATTCAAATTTTGGTTATCCTCCATCATGAATGTCCCCTAACTAAATATATTTTATCTTGCATTTTTCTTTTTCTGACATATACAGTTGGTGATTCAGGTTTAGATGTGTGTGCCACGTGCCACGAACATGCCACATGCCAGCAAAGAGAAGGGAAGAAGATCTGTATTTGCAACTATGGATTTGTGGGTAATGGGAGAACGCAATGTGTTGGTAAGTTCTGGAATTCTGGGTTAGGTTGAATAGTTGAAACAAGAAAAACGATTCACTTGTGTTTAAGAGTTGTCCTTGGCGGGAAATATTGTTATTTTGTTTGCATGTTTCTATTATGAGATGTTTTGTCAATAATAATAAGTCTTTGTTTTAGTGTTTGGATATGTCCTCCTCTAGGATTTCTGAGGAAGTATCCTCAGATTAGAGTTCACTGAGCTTGAATCTCTGGAAACTCTCTGACCTAACGCGAGTTTGACACGTGTTTTAAGTCTTGAGTTTAATTTAACAATTCAAGTGAATATTGCATTTCTTAATTTTTCTGGTTATTTTGATATAAAACTATTTATATTAGTACCATGAAGAAAAACAAAATGCAATTTTCTATTGGATTTTTTGGTTAATTGGTAAAATACTGTTGCTTGAGGTTTATGTCTACCAGAATCCTTCCTCTAAATTTAAAAAACTGTGATCCTTTGGGGACCTAGATGACTTAAGGGAATATAAAACTCTTTAGTCTAGAAGCATCTGACATTTTTTTTGCCTCATGACATCCGTCATGCCATGATAGTCAGACAGTATCTGGGTTCAAGTCCAGGTCAGCTTTTACAGTTACATGCCCTTGCCCATTCTTCAGGGTGGAGATGTGCTTTCTTTGACTCTTTTTCTTTAGGATTCTACTCATGAGAAGTATGACTGCCCTGTAGTCTGAGGTTCCAGGAGGAATTTTTCCTATCCTGCCTCCCCCACCATTTCTCATCCCCACTTACTAACAGTGGCATGGAAATTAAGCTGGAGTTGTAGAACATGGTCATGCTTTTCTGCCCTCTCCCCAAATGAATTCCTCCTCTCACGAATGCCACCTGCCATCTTATTTGCCCTTTGACTTTAGAGCAATAGAAACTTCTTTTAATGGAAGTAGAGGGCTTTATTAATCTCTGTGGTACTTGCTCTCAAACATTAGACACTGCATATTCTGGTAGTTAGTCTGCTGAGACAGTTGTAGGTAAGGTCGTACATGTGTCAGAGGCGCCATAACATGGTATTAAGCCAAAGAACCTAAGGATTCTAGAATCCTCTACAAACCCAAATGTGCCTTCCAGTGAAGTCCACAAAGGAGGCATCTCTCAGAAACAATGGCAAAGGACAGGAATATTCTTATTTTGTGGTCAGCTGGTCTTGTGTCTGAAACCACTGTAGAGCGTTCAATAACCTGGACTTTGGACACTTGGGTTATCTTGACTTGAGGGCCTGTTCTTTCTCGCTAAACTCTCATACATACTTTACCACAGATAGTTTTACTATGAATCTCATTCCAGGTTCAGTTAAAGTTTACAAAGGTAATACAATCATGTACTCTATAACAACATTTTGGTCAATATTGGTGATCCCATAAGTGGTAATGGAGGTGAAAAATTTCTATTACCTAGTGACATTATAGCTGTTATAATTTTGTAGTGCAGTGTATCACATGTTTGCAGTGATGCTGATATAAACAAACCTACTGAACTGCCAGTTATATAAAAGTATAGCACGTATAATTACGTTTTTTAAATTTTTAATGTTAAAGACGTGGGGTACAATTCAGGGTTAGGTATACAAATGTTCATTATGCAGGTGCCCTTGTTGATGAAGTGTGCCTCTCCTCCCCTGGCAGTTTTCCACTACTGCTAGTCCTGCCCCTGCCCTCCCCTGGCAGTTTCCCAGTATTGCCAATCCCTTTCTTATAGTATTATGATAGTTGTTCAAGGTCCAATTATGAGGAGAACATGTGATACTCGGTTCTTTGTTTCGCACATATAATTATGTATACTACATAATACTTGATAATAAATGACTGTTACCGGTTTCTGTGTTTACAATATTATATTTTTTCTTTTTAAACAATTTTTGTATAGACAGGGTCTCATTGTGTTGCCCGTGCTGCTGTTGAACTCCTGGGTTCAAGCAATTCTTTTGCCTCAGCCTCCCAAAGTGCTGGGATTACAGGCATTAGCCACCATGCCTGACCGTTTGCTATACTACCTTTTTTATCATTACTTTAGAATGTACTCCATATACAGCTCAGGCAGCTCCTTCAGGATATATTCCACAGGAAGGCATTGTTGTCATAGGTGGGAGAGGACAGCTTCATGTGTGTTATTGCCCCTGAAGACCTTCCTGTGAGATAAGATGTGGGGGTGAGAGATAGTGATAATCCTGACCCTGTGTAGGCCTAGGCTAATGTGTATGTTTGTGTCTCAGTTTTTAATAAGAATGTTTAAAAAGTCAAAACTAAAAAAAAAAAAAAAATAATATAAAGAAGTTTAAGGCTTGTTTATTTCTAAATATGTAAAGAAAAAAATATTTTTGTACAGCTGTACGATGTATTTTTAAGCTAGATGTTAATACCAAAAAGTAAAAAAGTTTTAAAAATTTAGAAGTTAGGCTGGGCGCGGTGGCTCACATCTATAATCCCAGCACTTTGGGAGACTGAGGTGAGAGGATTGCCTGAGCGCACAGGTTCAAGACAAGTCTGGGCAACTTGGCGAGACCTCATCACTACAGTAATTCAAAAATTAGCCGAGTGTGGTGGCATGTGCCTGTAGTTCCAGCTACTTGGAAGGCTGAGGCGGAAGGATTGCCTGAGCCCAGCTGGTCGGGACTGCGGTGACTGTGAGTGTGCCACTGGGCGACAGACTGAGACTCCAATTAAAAAAAAAAATGTAAAAGTTTATAAACTGAAAAAGATACAGTAAGCTAAGGTTGACTTATTATTGAAGAAAAAAAATTTTAAAAATAAGTTTAGTGTAGATAATGTTTATGAAATCAATAATAGTGTACAGTTATGCCCTAGGCCTTCACATTCACTTACCACTCACTGACTGACCACCCCCCACGAGAGCAATCCAGTCCTGCAAGCTCCATTCAAGGTAAGTGTCATATACAAGTGTACCATTCTTTTTTTTTTTTTTGAGTTGGAGTCTCACTCTGTCACCCAGACTGGAGTGCAGTGGCCGCTCCCGGCCACCACAGCCTCGACCTACTGGGCTCCGG
>NW_007254458.1:195142-204758 GCF_000164805.1 Carlito syrichta | reverse complement strand
TTATTTTCATTTTGCATTTTTCAATTTCAAGTTATTGTATTAAAAACACTCTGGGCAGGCTTCTGTGAACTCATCAAGCATCCATGTCCCAGCCTCTCCTCACTGGGTGACTAACATTATTCACACAGGTCATTGACGATTAGCATGAGCTGTTCCTGCTACAATATCAACCCTGCTCCCGGATGAGGCTTCAGCACTAATTTTATTGTGTTTCCTGGTAGCGCAGAAGGAAGATATTTTCCAGTTAATCACTGGCTGTAAAACTGTCCTACTCTGGCTTTCATGAAAAACCAGGAGAAGGGCTGAGCTGGAAAAGTAGGTTTCTGCTGGGTTTGCTTCTCTAGGCCTCTGACAAGATCTTTTTAAGTGTGGAAAAGTTCAAAAAGAATCCCCCTTCTCCCGATCTCTTAAAACCAGATGGATTGCCAGATTGAAGTGTTGTGTTTCTCTTGTGCTTCGGTATACTCCTGTCACATAGCTCTGCGGGGCCTGTATCTGCTAGTCTGGGAAGCACACTGAAAGGAAAGAGGTGGGGGAAATAGATCATTAAGCTGCTGTCACAGAATATTGACTCCTGGGTCCATAGCATGGGGAACACTCTGGCTTTGAAGATGATGTGGATTGACAGCTCTTTCTGTGCCTTGTCTCAATGTATCTACAGATAAAAATGAGTGCCAGTTTGGAGCCACTGTGGTCTGTGGGAACCACACATCTTGCCACAACACACCAGGGGGCTTCTACTGCATTTGCCTAGAAGGATATCAAGCCACAAACAACAACAAGACATTCATTCCCAATGATGGCACCTTTTGCACAGGTACTTAAGAAGGGGGCTAAGGTGTTGGCAACTTGGTACTGACAGGACAGTATCTGGGCTGTGTATTTGTTATTCTTAGAGAATTCATGTTAATTTTGTCAGAAGGGATAATGGTATTGCGGTATACAGGATCATATTCTTATTTTGGGAGATGCATACTGAAGTATCCAGGGGTGTTATGATGACGTAGCTAGTAGTACTTTAGTCTGTAAGCTATTTTAATTGACAAAATGTGAACTATTGAACCTTGGGTAATATTCTTTTTTTCCCTATTACAATAGTCTTATTCTGGTTTTATGTGTTTGAACACTTTTATAATGAACAACAAAGAGGACTCTCCGGAGATGGTGTGCCACTTGCAGGATTTTGTCACCAGAGGTGGAGTGTCCTTGGGGTGACTGGCACATGCCAGCTTTGAGCATATTACTGTCTAAGGGCCTGGCAGTGACACCAGGCTGTTGTTCACAGTAGGTCAGAGATGTGGGCTTATCTCCCACATGAAGAGGCGAGTGAGGAGTATGACTTTTCAGACCTCAGCAGCTTTGCAGTTCAGATTTCTGGGCATACGTTGGTCAAATACAAGGGATGGACAAAACCCTCCTAATTTTCAGTAGCTTCTCTCTTATCTGAACTCTATTTACAGCATGTCATGATAATGCAGCTCTTTGGCTTTCTAGGAAAATATTTAAACAATAATGAGAAGGAAAGGCAGGAAAAGACTCCTGGTTCCAAGACGCTCTTGCATAGACTTAATGACTCTGCTTAAAAGCTTTGTGATTTTTAAAGGTTTTCAGGGAAAAGAAAAGGAGAGGAGAATGTGTTTTATCTTACTTACCAGGAACCACAGGTTCTGATGTTCTGATTCACTCTCCCTCTTGATTTGTACCAAGGCAGAATCTCTCAAAGGATACATTTGATTTCTTCTTGGCATAAGAAAATATTTTATAATGTCCTGTTGTTTTAGGTAGCAAATTACTGGCTGCATGGTTGCAGAAATGCAGTGTTGCAGTATTATATTAGGTGTATTAAAAAGAAAAGATCCTAATTTAAAAAACATACAGAATGGTGATCTAGTGTTGAGTTCATTCAATACACATTTCTTATGTGCTTCTTATGTGCCAAGGCTGTGCCGGTGGGAGGTGACAGGCACACAGCTAGTTTCAGTATAACATGTTAGTCATAGGTAAGCAAAGGGCATTTACTGGAATCTAGGGGGGGGGCACGTATCTTGACAATGAGGAAGGGATCAGGGGAACTTTCTGGAGGATATGATACTGGCAATTGTGTTTTCAAAGCTGTGGGAGTTTGCCAGGAAAAACTTATAACTGTATATTTATCAACATTTTTATCAGTATAGTTTCAAGGAATACATTCAACTTTTAAAAGTTGGGAAGATGAAGGGGGAGGGAGAGGAACAAGAGGAAGGGGGAGGGGAGAGGAAAGAGGAAGGAGGAGAGAAGAAAATACTTTATGCAAGGGCCAAATAGGTATCAGCCAAATAAGAACCAATCTGCCTGAAACAAAATTCCAATCTGGGCTCTGCTTTTATTTATTCTACTTTTTGCAATTATTTAGTGACTTTCCTTTTTATTTAAAAAAAGAAATTAAAACATTTCTGTATCATAAGATCCACCCCTTTGAAATGTACAGTTCAGTGGTTTCTAGTATATTCACAAAATTGTGCTACTGTCACCACGATCTCATTTTAGAACTCTTCCATCCTCCTCAAATGAAGCCCATATCCATTGGCGGTCATTCCCATGACCCTTCCCTTAGAGGTCTCCAGTTACCATTGTGTAAAAGTTGATGGACTACTTTTGTTGACGATCCTGTTTCTTTCAGAATCACAGTTGCCAGAGAAACATCACTGAACTTTAGCTGGGACAGAGCTTAACAAATTTGGGGGTATCAGCAGTTAGTAAGGATTTGCTTGGAACCACAGGGTATGAATCCTTGTTCCTAGATTTCGAGGAATCCTGCATCCAGTTGTTTATTGTACTTTGCAGTGTTGAAGTCAAACTCAGGAGCTGGTTGCAGGTAGGCCCCTTGGATGTTACCAATGACAGACAGAGGAGAAATGAGTTACAAGGGTTCTAGTGTGGGATGATTCCAGCTAGTCCTGGAGACCAGCAGATGTCCTGGCCTCCAGAACTGCCCCTGAGTGACTCCTGGGAACCATGGAAATTTTTCCATGAGCCACAACACAGAAGAAGAAGCTCTGTGACATTCTCGTGTGAGGGTGGTTTGACTTGGGTGGGCTGAGTCAGTGGAGAGAAAAGAGACTGATGTGAGAATAAGGCCTGGGGCCATCATCTCCCTGCTGACATGACTCTACATGGTACAGCTCTAGTAAGGTCTGCTATAACTTTTCTGTGGCTTTCAATTCCTCAAGTATTGGGAACCCATCCAACTCTGGTGGCAGCAGCAACCTTCTTTTTCATAAGTTCATTTCTTACAGTGTCAGGGCCTGATGCCATTTCTTCTGGAGAAAGGTAACAGCACCTCAGCCTTGGCTGAGAAATGGCTTAAAGGTAAACAAACAAACAAAAAACAAAAAACAAAAACCCCAAACCTAGAGTGAGTGCATGCTTTTCCATTTATCAGTTCCTGGAGTCTCCTGCCCAAAGCTTGTATCCTATAGTTCTGTCTATGGTGAGGTAAACACCTTCATTCCTAGATGTAAATCCATACCCCTACCAAGACCAACTTTAGTCTGTTGACTCCCCTCCCAGGTCAGGAATCTCATTCTCCAGGTGGAATCATTGTCCACAAGCTTCTCAGCTGCCCTGCTGTTCTAGATTCTGGAGCAACCTGCTGTGGCCTCAGATACAAATGTGAAGTCCCTCCAAGATTCTGCTTGCCTTCTGTGGGGTATTCCTCAGCAGACTTGTGGCTGTCCCGAGGTTTCTCCAAATGGAACTTTGCTCTTCAGATCCAAGTCCTTTGTTTTAAATGGATTTTATTCTTTCTTTTTCTTTTTTTCTTTTTTTTTTGAGTTGGAGTCTCACTCTGTCACCCAGACTGGAGTGCAGTGGCCGCTCCCAGCCACCGCAGCCTCAACCTGCTGGGCTCCGGCAATCCTTCCGCCTCAGCCTTCCAAGTAGCTGGAACTACAGGAGTGCGCTACCACATCCGGCTAATTTTTGATTTATTGTAGAGATGAGGTCTCGCCAAGTTGCCCAGGCGAGTCTCGAACCCGTGGGCTCAGGCAATCCACTCACCTCAGCCTCCCAAAGGCGCGGGATTACAGGCTGAGCCACCGAGCCTGGCTTATTCTTTCCTTTTCTTTCTTTTTTTTTGTTTTAAGTGGGGGTCCTGCTCTATTGCTCATGCTGGAGTGCAGTGGCACAATCATGGCTCATCCAGTCTTGAACTCCTGTAGTTGGGACTATAGGTGTGTACCACCACACCTGGCTAATATATATATATATTTTTTTTTTGAGTTGGAGTCTCACTCTGTCGCCCAGGCTGGAGGGCAGTGGCCACTCCCGGCCACTGCAGCCTCGACCTGCTGGGCTCCGGCGATCCTTCTGCCTTAGCCTTCCAAGTAGCTGGAACTACAGGCACGCGCTACCATGCACGGCTAATTTTTTGATGTATTGTAGAGATGAGGTCTCGCCAAGTTGCCCAGGCGGGTCTCGAACCCGCAGGCTCAGGCAATCCATTTACCTCAGCCTCCCAAAGGCACGGGATTACAGGCTGAGCCACCGAGCCTGGCAACCTAGCTAATATTTAAAAAAATGTTTGTAGAGATGAGGTCTCACTATGTTGCCTAGCTTGGTCTCAAACTCCTGGGCTCAAACAATCCTCCTGCCTTGGCCTTTCAAAGTGCTGCGATTATAGGCGTGAGCCACTGTGCCTGGCCTGGATTTTATTCTTGAAGAGTCAGTCATGTTGTACCACTCTGAAAGAAGGAAGAAGCAAGAAAGACAAATCCAAGGAAAAGCACACGGGGTGGGGTTGCTCCCTACTGCCCAGGGCAGTGCTTATAGCCGGTTAGGAGCTCCTAGCGTACCTCCCCAGGGAGTCCCCCCAACTCCTGTTTAGGTCTCCAGATGTGGTTGGTGAGGACATCAGGCCCCTGCTCTTAGGAGAGAGAGATAGGCCCAAGATTCTCAAAGGATGGCTGAAGCAAGGCTCTAGCACTCCCAAATGCCAGAGACATTGACCAAGACATTGTTGTTCTTTTCTGGGGGTGAGGAAGATACGCCTGAGCTCTCCCTGCATGGTTTAGCATCTGCAGGCTAACGCCTCCCATGCTTTAATACTGTCTCCCATTACTTGCTCAAATCCCAGAATATGTGTGGGCTCCTCCAGCAATTGAAATTGGGTAGAATTCCTGGTTCCCAGTGATCAGTGTGAGTGATGAGGTGTCAATGGTCCAAGACCAAACAAAATGAGAATATAACAGGTTTTTATAAAATCACATTTAGCCGGGCTCGGTGGCTCAGCCTGTAATCCCGCGCCTTTGGGAGGCTGAGGTGAGTGGATTGCCTGAGCCTGTGGGCTCGAGACCTGCCTGGGCAGCGAGACCTCATCTCTACAATAAATCAAAAAATCAGCCAGGCATGGTAGCGCATGCCTGTAATTCTGGCTACTTGGAAGGCTGAGGCGGAAGGATGGCCGGAGCCCAGCAGGTCGAGGCTGCGGTGGCCGGGAGCGGCCACTGCACTCCAGTCTGGGCGACAGAGTGAGACTCCAACTCAAACAAACAAACAAACAAACAAAAATCGCATTTAGCAAATTCAAAAATTTTCTTCTTATTTCTGGGAGCAAAAATGTTCTCTCTTTTATAAAATTATGATCTTAGTTGTTTTATGGGAAAAAAAAGATATTTCCTGGCAGTATAGAATATTGGCCATCTTATATCAGTCCTTCCAGAATTACTGCTCTTTGAAATCCCAAAGTCTGGGAACAGTGAGACTTTGTTCAGTCACTCTGCTCCTGGTCACCGCCTGGATGGTTTATGCAAATGTCCTAGGAAAAGTCTCATCTCTAGGGTACTTTTTTCTTCCAAGTGGAATTGGTGTTTGTGGCTCTGACGGAATTCTTAAAGTTTTTCCTCCAAGTGGAATTAATGTTTGTGGCTCTGATGGAATTCTTAAAGTTTTCTGGGGGGAAAAAACTGCTAACTGACAGGTTTCTTTTCCAGCCTCTGAATTATTATGCAGTATTTACCCTACACCCGCTGTCTCCAGCAATCTTTGGTCTGGCAGAAAAACCTGCAAAGGGGCATGTCTTGTCCCTCTTGAAGCCTGTTTTCAGCTCTTCTAATTTTGATGAAATTAATGATAATTTAATTACTTGTTACTACCTGCCACATGATCCTGTGTTCATGAATTGGGAAGCTGTCTGTTCCTTGCATTTTCACTCTAGCATTTTAAAAAAAATATCTGGAGCTCTACCTTAGATATTTTAGTATGAAGGTGGGACCATTCCTATTTTCCAGTAACTGGACATTTTTAGCATACTCTTGAGTTCATTTTGTTGGTGTCACGGAGCTGCTGATGGTTGTTTTTCTTTATGAATTCTCAGAGCACATTGACAAATACTTATTGAGCACTTCTGTATTTTCACTGCCTATGATGTGAAGGATATATGAGAAGAACCCAGAAGGGTTCTTCATGATACAGTTGCAAACAAACACATCCATTTATAAGGGTAGACTGAGGGTGTGAAAAATGGCTGTCACAAGGTCCTTCCCTTTTTTCTTTTTCTGTTTTTCTTTTCTTTTCTTGTATTTGGGATGGGTCTCAAGACATAGATGAGTGTGAAGTTTCTGGCCTGTGCAGGCACGGAGGGCAGTGTGTAAACACTCACGGGAGCTTCGAATGCTATTGTATGCATGGATACCTGCCAAGGAATGGACCTGAGCCTTTCCACCCGAGCAGAGATGCCACATTATGCACAGGTGGGTTTCTGCCAAAGAATTCAGCATCTCAAGGTGAGATTCTGTTGATGGCGACTTCTGATCTGAGCCTGTGTTTACAGGTCCAGGTTGGGGATATAAGTGGAGATAATCTGATCCTTTGCACATTTGTGCAGCCCATTAAATAAAGCAAATAACATCATAATTGGGATAGAAGGAGCCATATTAAACAAGCTGAAATTAGTAAGCTTTGAGGATTTTTTTTGCAGTTAATAGGTATTCTGATATTAAACACTATGTTAGATAGTAAATACCACTGATCTGTTAAGGACTGAGCACCTTAAAAGTGGCCCTTAACATTATAAAGGTACATATATCCTTTTTTTTAGTGAGTAGGAGTCTCACTCTGTCGCCTAGGCTGGAGTGCAGTGGCATACTCATGGCCACTGCATCCTTGACCTGCTGGGCTCAGGCGATCCTTCCAAGGAACCATAGTTGCACACCTCCATACCTGACTAATTTTTTGATTTATTGGAGATAAGGTCTTACCAAGTTTCTCAGGCAGGTCTCGAACCCCTGGACTCGGGCAGTCCTCTTGCCTTGGCCTTCCAAAGTGTTGGGATTCCAGGTGTGAGCCATTGTGCCCAGCCTGTAGGTATATCTTAAGATATTTGGCAATTAAATTTTTTTATTTCATTAGACTAAACTTCTCTTTAGTTAGTATAAATTTGTGAAGGTTGATTGTTAAATTCTTTCAACTTTGTGCATGTGTAGATGCTATTACCTGTGGAAGGTCAGAAGATTGAATAAAGACAGTTTATGGAAATGTGCCCAGAAATCATGTGGAAATGAACCAGTGGACTTAAAATATGGCTCGGGGGTGGGTGTGAGGATGTGGTAGAGGGAGGGAGAGACTGAATTTTGAAAATTTACATTCCCATAGTAATGAATTTGACATTAATTTATTTTCAGAAATAGACTGTGGCACCCCTCCTGAGGTGCCAGATGGCTATATCATGGGAAATTATACCTCTAGGCTGGGCAGCCAGGTTCGTTATGCTTGCAGAGAAGGATTTTTCAGTGTTCCAGGAGATACGATTTCAAGATGCACAGCACTGGGCA
Organism: Carlito syrichta; assembly: GCF_000164805.1. Lineage (NCBI taxonomy): Eukaryota > Metazoa > Chordata > Mammalia > Primates > Tarsiidae > Carlito > Carlito syrichta. The sequence goes on along the minus strand of NW_007254458.1, from coordinate 196,950 downwards.
CTTGGGAGTCCCCAAAATTATATTGCCAAGGTGAGTTTTCAAAAGGTTTGGGTTCCCATGTTGTACTATCTTGAGATTGTTTTCATATTTTTTCTCTAAATTTCACTTTGGGATAGTAAATGAGTAAAATAAATTAATAAATTCCTATTTGTTTCTAATAGATTTTCAGTTGATTCTTTTGGTATTACCAGGAATATTATCATCTATAAATAATGATAATTCCATATTTTATTCTCTTTTATTCATAAATGTTATGTTTTTCTCTTGATTAACCACTTGGCTAGTATTTTCAGAACAACAACTTAAATAGGGTAGTGCTGATTTTGAATTTTTTTCCTTTTTTTTTTTTTTTTTGGCAACAGGGTCTTACTCTGTTGCCCAGGCTGGATATAGTAGTGTGATCATAGCTCACTGCAATCTTGTACTCCTAGGTTAAATGATTATCCTGACTTCGCCTCCTGAGTAGCTAGGACTACACTACCTCGCCTGGCTAATTAATTAATTAATTTTATTTATTTATTTTTGAGTCAGGGTTTCATTCTGTTGCCCAGACTGGACCACAGTGGCACGATCATGGCTCACCATGACCTCAACCTGCTGGGCTCAGGCGATTTTTTTCACCTGAGCCGCCTGTCTAATTTTTTTGATTTTTTGTATAGAGACAAGATCTTGCTATGTTGCCTAGGCTGGTTTTGAACTCCTAGGCTCAAGCAATCCTCTTGCCTCGACCTCCCTAAGTACTGGGATTACACCACTGTGACTGACCACATTAAAAAAAATTTTTTTTTGTAGAGATGAGGTCTCGCTATGTTGCTTAGACTGGTCGGATGTTATTTTTTTATTCCTCATTTTTTATGGAAATGTTTTTGGTGTTTTGTCATGGCCTTTGGTGTTAGATATTCATAACATCAAAAGACCGAGATCAAAGTATGTACACTTATACAGCACTATGTGCCGAGTACTGTTCTAAGCACTCTATATACAACGACAAACTGTAGACATTAGTGGTCCTGTAAAGAGTACAGTGGAGCTGAAAACTTCCTATTGCCCAGTGACCTCATAGCTGTTGTGATGTTGTAGTGCAATGTATCACTAACGTGTTTGTGGCAGTGCTGGTGCACACAAGCCTACTGTGTTGCCAGTCATAGAAAAATGTACAGAAATGCCCTAGGCCTTCACATTCACTCACCACTCACTAACGGACTCACCCTGAGCAACTTCCAGTCCTGCAAGCTCTCTCTTCGTGGTAAATGCTTGAGACAGATGTACCGTTTTTTAAAGCTTTTATTATCTTTTCCTGTACTGTTTCTAAGTTTAGATACACAAACATTTGCCATTGTGTTACAGTTACCTCCTGAGTTCAGTGCAGCAATAGGCCACACGGGTTTGTAGCCCAGGGGCACTAGGCTAGACCATATAGCTTAGCTGTGCAGCCGGCTAGACCATCTAGGTTTGTGTGAGTACACTCTGTGATGTTTGCACAACAAAGAAATCATCTAATGGCACATTTCTCAATATGTCTTCGCTGTTAAGTGACACGTGATTGTTATTTGTTTAAAGTCGGGCAACTAGTGATAGAGTTGAAATCTGAATCCAGGTGTTTGAGTTTCAGAGGTTGTATTTTCAGTTACTGTTAAACTACTTCTGTTTTTATGATGATGTTGGCTTTTGGTTTGTTTTTCACTTTTGACTTTCTTTGTTTCCAGAGATGATCATTTTACTAGTTTGTGGTTAAATGCATATCATCTTAAGGAAGCATTCTCTACTCCCACTTAACTAGGAGGTGTTTTTTTTTTTTTTTTTTTTTT
>NW_007254458.1:183910-195122 GCF_000164805.1 Carlito syrichta | reverse complement strand
TGAGTTGGAGTCTCACTCTGTTGCCCAGGCTGGAAGGCTGGAGTGCAGTGGCACGCTCATGGACACTGCAGCCTCAACCTGCTGGGCTCAGGTAATCCTTCCGCCTCAGCCTTCCAAGTAGCTGGAACCACAGGTATGTACCACCACGCCTACCTAGCTAATTTTTTTTATTTATTGCAGTGATGAGGTCTCACCAAGTTGCTCAGGCTGGTCTTGAACCCCTGGACTCAGGCAATCCTCTCATCTCTACCTCCCAAAGCGATGAGATTACAGGCATGAGCCACTGTGCCCAGCTTTTTTTTTAATCAGAAAAAAAATTATTTTTATCATATGTCTTTTAGGTACGTATAAAGGTGATTATATATTTGAAAAAGAGTAATGTGTAGGTTACATTATGGATTTCCTGATAATGATCAGAACTAATTGCTGCAATGAGTTATTCTGGGTCTAGGCCAAGAGCAGTAACTCAAGCCTGTAATCCCAGCACGTTGGGTGGCTGATGGTGGGGAGGCTTGAGGCCAGGAGTTTGAGACCAGCCTGGACAGCATAGTGAGATCCAGTCTCTACAAAAACTACAAAAAGTTAAGTTGAATGTGATGGCAAGAACCTGTAGCCCCAGCTACTTGGGAGGCTGAGGTGGGACGATCACTTGAGACCAGGAGTTCAAGGCTGCAATGAGCCTGGATGACAGAGCGAGACCCTCTCTCAGAGAAAAAAAAGTTAATGGTGATAATTTCCATGGGGGGGGGATCCTAGATTATTTTTATATTGTATATATACTCTTTGTATTGAAGGAGCTTTTTAAAAAATGGAACAAAGCGAGCATGAGGGAATTTTTTACTTATTAAAGTAACAAAGTTGTTTTCATTTTGGAAAAAATTTTTTTTCATTGAATTTATTGCAGAGCTGAGAAACCCCAGTGATGTGCATGGCTAAGTTAATCCTTTTGATATTCTAATTTGCTGTTCAGGCTCTAAACACATTTTGATAGTTAATTATCATCTTTGGGGGTTAAGAAATTCTAAAAGTACATTTTAATTCTAAGAAGATCTTTTGGCAGATCAATTAAAATGCAGAACTTAGATTAAAATGTGCCATAATGCCTATCAAAGAACCCTCTAAGGACTTATCTAGGAAACCCCATATAAAACAATTTATACTGCTTTGAAAATTAGCAGTCATCTGGATTACTGGACTGAGAATGTAGAAAGTTAATTTAGAGGAGAGTGCTTGCCATATTCTCTTAAAGAACTGTTATTTAAAAGATCTTCAATTCTTTTTCTTCCTCTAATAACGGCTCCCTCTCCCTGCTGACACCTTCCTCTTCCGCCTCCTCCCTTGTGTCACCACATGGCCTGGGTTTCTTGCTGCTGTGCCTGCTCCTCTCTGAGCACACCCCTTTTTATTTACCCCTCGACTTTCTTTGGGACTCCAGAATCCGGGCCATGTGCCAACTGACATCATATTTTTAGCTCAGAGTTTTAAAGCCTCAGGAATTGGGAATTCCACTAAAAACACCAAGAAACCGAGCTTGGATGGTATGGTGGAGCAGGCTGTTGGTAAGGGGGCAGCTAGCTGGGTTATAGACAGCAGCTTTAGTGTCCAATGATGGGCTTCCCCCGTCACAGAAGGTGCAGGTGGGGATCCTGTTGTTTGCCTTCTCCCAGTCCATGTGCCTCTGGAGGCTGCTGCCTCAGCAGGGGTACCTGGAACTCCCCCCACCAATACCAACATCTGAGCGGGCCTCAGAGGTGGCAGCTGAAAGTGAAGTCTGGAAGCTTCCAGTGGCAGGGGTCCCGTGGCCCTTCCTCCCGTTTAGGTTGGAATGTATTGGAATGTCAGTCATGTCTTTCCACCAACTCTCTGGAAAAAATAGACACTCTAGCTTGCATTTCTTATTATCTTGTTATTATTTTTTTACATTTTCAGAGGAAATGCAAGTTGACAGTGACAGCTCAAAGAACTTAAATTTTTGAATTTCAACCAAACCAGAAGCAAGGTGAGGGTATCACTTTCATGGTGTTATCATCAACAACAAACACAGAGTCCAGGCCTCACACTATGGATGGTAGAACTGTGACTGAGAAAGTCTGGAATCTGGGAGGAGAAGAGAGATGAGTATACCACTGACTATTCTACAAGGGAGAGATCCCACATAGTATGTGAGAAGAATGAGTGAAAGACTAGGAGAGTTCAGATGGGGAAATGGACTGGGCACATGGAAGAGGTGCCACTGTGCTCTGTCCTATGGCACGGAGAAGTTTGACTACTTGTATGAGAGTCCAGTGATGAGTAGTTTCCGGTATTGGCAGACCAGTTGGAGTATTCTGGGCACATCTGTCTTCCAGATGTGCTCCACTGCTTAATGGACTTTATGGGGTCTTATCATCCTTCCAGTTTGGGAATTCTCATTGTCAGTGTTTCTGGCACTGAACGGACCTCTTAAGAATCTACTTCTGTGCCTGCTCCCCACTCCAACCCATTCCCTACATGTCAGGAGGAATAAACTGCTGGAGTCCTAAATTAGATTGTCCTCTTCCCTTGCTTAAAACTCTGCTGACAACATTGAAATGGCTACTGCATTTAGAATGAAATCTAAACTCCTGCACTTGGCTTCTGCAGCCCACAGGGGTTTGGCTCTTTTGGCTTCTCTGTGAGTCCATCTCTCATCATTCTCCCTCAGTCAGCAAGTCAAGCTCTTATCAACTTTAGGACCTTTGCACATTGCTTTTTTTTTGTTTTGTTTTGAGTTAGAGTCTCACTCTGTTTCCCAGGCTGGAGTGCAGTGGCACACTCACAACCACCCCAACGTCGACCTGCTGGGCTCTGGTGATCCTTCCCCCTCAGCCTTCCAAGTAGCCAGAACTACAGGCACGCGCTACCACGCCCTGCTAATTTTTTTGACTTATTGTAGAGACGAGGTCTTGCCAAGTTGCCCGGGCTGGTCTTGAACCCACAGGCTCAATGCACATGCTTTCATCTCTACTTGAAATACTTGTTTTATTTATTTTTATTTAAAAATTATATATATGTATATGTATTTTAGAGATTGGGTCTCACTCTGTCATCTAGGCTGGAGGGCAGTGATGTGACCATAGTTTACTGCAGCCTGGAACTCCTGGGCTCAAGGTATCCTTCCACCTCAGCCTCCTGAGTAGCTGGGATTGCAGGTGTGAGACATTTTGCCTGACTTCCTTGCTTTAAAATAAAATTTTTATTGTGGTAAATATACATAATATAAAATTTGCCATCTACTCATATCTAAGTATACAATTTAATCTGTGAATATAAAGTACATTCACAATATTGTGCAACCATCACCATCATCCACTTCCAGTACTTATTTAAATCTTCCCAAAGAGTGACTCTGCACCCATTAAACACTAAGTCCTCATTGCCCCCTCGCACTAGGCTCTGGTAACCTCCACTCTACTTTATCTCTATGAATTTGCCTATTCTAGGCACCTCATATATGTGGAATTGTATAATATTTGACTTTTTATGCCTGGCTCCTTTCACTTAGTATAATGTTCTCAGGGTTTTTGCATGCTGCAGCATGTGTAAGAGCTTGATTCCTTTTGGAGACTGAATAATATTCCATGTTTGGATGGATCACATTTTATGCATTTATCTATTGATGGTGCCTCTCTCCTTTTTGCATAGCAAGCTCCTTTCCATCTTTCCAGGTTCAGCTTAGATGTCACCTGTTATGTACCCAATATGTAATTATATAATTTATCATTATTTTCATGAGTTTTGTTAGTCTCCTCTACTGGACTGTAAATCTAGAAGTTTAGCTATCGTATAGCCTTCTTCAGCAGAATCTCTCCGGCATCTGACCCAGTATACCTGGTATACCTGAGGCATATAGAAGCACCTTGAATCTCCCTCAAAAGGTGCTACAGGCCAGGCACAGTGGCTCATTCCTGTAATTCCAGCACTTTGGGAGGCAGAGGCGAGAGGATTGCCTGAACCCAGGCAATCTCTATAATAAATCAAAATAATTAGCCAGATGTGATGATGTGTACCTGTAGTCCCAGCTGGATGGAAGGCTGAGGTGAAAGGATCACCTGAGTACAGCAGGTCAAGGCTACAGTGGCTGTGATAGTGTCACCTCACTCCAGCCTGGATGACAGAATGAGACTTTGACTCAAAAAAGAAAAAAAAAAGGCACAACAAACAGTAGCAGGCATTGTGGAATTGACTCCTGAACTGCTGTTGCGGCTTATCCTGTGTCTAAGCCTTGTTGAAACCCTATCCTTCTCTTTTGTTTCATACCCAAAGTTTATACCCTTTCCTAGTTCTTTCCCTTCTTGCTTTGTCTTCTGGACCTTTATGCTTGCTTCTTACCTGGTATGTCACCTCTATGCTTGGATAAAACAGGAACAGAGGCCTTGGGGCTGACACCTGATTACCCCATATCTGTGCCCTTACAGTATGGATGGCCCAGTTCTGTGGGCAGAGTTTCACTTTTGAGTTGGTCAACAGCGTGAGACATGGTTTCAAAAATCCACAAAGAGCAGAACCTGATTCTCTAGAGGTGGCCTGCGTTTGAAGATTTATATGGTTAATAGTTTGGTATTATTTCCCATTTCACAGGGGAATTTAAGGACCAGGGCAAAGAAGTGACTTAACTTATGTAACTAGCTTATGAACCAAGATGGAAACCCAAAATACTTTTCTAGAAAGTGGATTCTATAAAATCAGCCCTAGTGAACCCTCTCTGCCCAGGTGGAAAGTGTTTGAAAAAGCTCTGACATAAGTCGGGACACAAATTGGTGCATTCAGGTGAGGGGTGGCAGATCAGTTTCATTGCACGACTGCCTCTGGATGTTTTATATTGGTCTGGAAAGAATTCTGAAACCACCTCTGGACTTAGCACAGAAGAGAGCTGTGATTGAATAATGATGTCACCATGCATGAGCGAGGATGGAGTGGAAGCACAATTTACCTTGTGTGCATCATCTGTGTTCCAGGTGATGGGATGTTTGCTCATTTGTAATACATATTCTGGCATCTTGTTATATACCGATCTTTTAACACATTTTAAAAAACTATATTGATTCACTCTCTGCACACAACAAATCTCTTGGGTTACCCTTTTGCCAAGTAAGTGCCACTAAAATATGTCTCTATATCTGTAAGTGGTTGAAGTCATTTGCGTGTGCAAAATGAGTGATGACATTGTGTATAAGACTGCCAGCAGAGGAGGGAAGTATGAGCCTTAGAATCGGAAAGATCTGTTGAGTTTTGGCTGGGATACTAGCTCGTAGTATAACTGTTTCCTAACCTCTCTGGATCTCTGGGTTCCTTTTATAGAAGAAAATAAAACGGTGCTCATCCCATAGAGTTATTGTGCAGATGTAATGGGATAATGAATAAAGCACTTGACCTTGTACCTAATGCAGAGTAGCTATTGGATCGATTGTTGTTGCTGTCATAAACAAAGAGGGTCATTCTCTAGTGGGGAGTGGTAGGTGTATCTTTAATGCACACTGAGGGTTGTTCTGAATCTTGTTACCATATAAGTCTAAGATTTTTTAGCTTTCACTTTACCTTATTTATGTATTTTTGATTCAAATATTCTGTTTACAACTAGAACATTAAAATGAAGAGTTTTAATGTTCTCTTTTGAAAAAAGAAATATTCATAGGCAGCTCGAAGCCTTAAAAACCATTATCGCCTCTATAAATGGAAGATCCTTATAAGAGGTAAGTTGATAAATCCTTTTTTTTTCTCCTGACACTTATGCTTTTGCCCACCCTGCCCACCCTATCACCTCCTCTGCGGTTTCTGAAGTGTTCAGATTATAGCTGTTTCCATATTAGACACTATTTATTGACAATAAATGTTATATGAAATGGAAATCTTTCTGCTTCTCCAAATGAGCTTTCTCTATGTATGCAATCTGAAGAAAAGTATTGTTAGGCAAGGCTAAATTTCACGGAAGACTTTGGAATATAAGATACATCAAAAAGCAATTTTTTCCCCCTTTCTACTGCCTTAAGGCAAATAGACTTTTGGATACTAATGAGCTCATTATTTAGAGCAGATAAGAAGCTACTCTTGAAAATGTGCTTCATGGCACACTATAACCTTCCATTTTCCTTGGATGATTGCAATAACATTTTTTTAAAGTTCAACTTGCCACATATTGAGACGTTAGAGTCCAACCCCTAACATTGATGATACGTGTAATTTAGTGTCCAACTGATCCTGGAATGAGGGTCTACTTATATGTAGCCAAATTCAGAACATGCTGCAAAATACATGAAGCCTTGTTGAAAGTTATAGTTTTCAGCCCAATTCCTTAGGCCATGTTATTGGCATGTGAACATCACAGAGATTCATAGTATTTGTAATTCACATGACTGCAGGGAATACTTTTAAAATGTAGGATATAGGTACAACCCACAAAGAGATTACCATTTAGTGGGGGAAGAGAACACTTTCACAAATAAACAAATGAAGAAGGTCTAGGTATCATGCTGAATGATCTGATTCAGAACATGAATACAGCGTAGATTGCTGGTGTTAATCTGCCTGGACTGTTTGGGCCCTTACAACCTACCACCTTCCACTAATTTCCAGGTGATATATTAACCTTCTGATTAGATTCTATGGCATGGTAGAGATTTATTTCTATTATTGTTGGGTAAATATGAAAATTGATAATAATGTGATCTTCTTCAGTTTTCACACTTGTTTCTGCTCTTTTGCAGAGCTTTACATCCAGCACTTGTTTATTTTTCTAGAAGACTTTATTTTAGGGTCAATATCAATAAGTGGAATAGGTCTATCATTCATTTCCCTGACAGTTGGCAAAATGTCTGCTGTAATTTATAGGCTTTATTGGTCACTTTTTTTTTTTTCTCAGTTTGTTATTTATTGATCCCTAAACAGTCTTAGATGGAGCCTTATATTACTACAATATTTCTGTCATCAATCTATGTTATTGTGCTGATGTTTATAATAAACAGCAACCGTGACATTTGTGATACAGTCAGTTGTTGATTAGATGCCATAAATTACCTATACCTTTCATCAAACAGATTTCCTTCTGGAATAGTTTCTTGGGTAGAATATTAAATCTAGTGATATGGATAAACATTTTTATCTTTGAGATATGAGATAAAGCTACGTTATAAATATGGCCCTTGAAACCACAACATATTTTATCCCCAGGGAGACCTGCTTTGAAGTTGATTATTTGAATAAAATCACAGACAATGGGAGAGTAAGGAAAAATTCCCAGCCATGCTCATAATTAGTTGACTATATTTCTGCTGCAGATTCAAACGTTGTTACTTAATAATGTGATTAGCAAGAAAAACATGTCCTTTAATGAACACCCTTATGCATATGCAATGCAAATTTGTGCTGCTTATTTTTTCCTTTCCTTTGGGTATAAACTGTTTCTAAATGTTTATTTCCTCACAATAGTAAGAGGATTTTTTTGGGGAATTACATTTTTATTAACTACTGTGGCTCCTGTTGGATTAATTTTTGAGTACTTAGTAGAAACTACCTACTTCCTCAGGTACCATTGGTTTGAGTAGAAATGGCGGTGGCTAGGAATGTCTGTGACAGGGTCATGCTCCAGGTGAGACCCAGGCCAGATCCAAATATCATACATAGGGTTAAACGTCAATCCTAAGGTTTCAGGAGATTACATAGCCCCAGAGGGAAGTCTGTTTCCACTAGCTCTCTTGCTCTGGAAAGTTCTTTGACACAAGATTTGGCAGGGGCAGTTGTCATAGAACACTTCCAGACTGATTTGAATGCTCCTTCATGCAACCTTTTCTCCTCAGGCTTTAGCTAACCTATAAGGTTCTATAACTGAGTCATAGCCTACAGAGACCCTTTGTTGTGAGGCTGACCAGATTTAATGGACCTGGACTTTGGAGTCACACAAACCACAGTTTTAATATTGGCTCTTTTACTAGTGGTGTGACTTTTGAATGTGACTTAAACTCTTAGGGCTTCCATCTTTATATCTGTAAACTACATGAGAAAACCCCATCTACCTTGTGGGGTTTTCTATGAGGAATAAGTCAAGTAGTATATATCTAGTAGACTGACTTGTGTTTAGTAGGATTTCAATGAATGCTGTTATTATTGTAATTGTTATTTAAATTGGGATCTTACTCTGTCTCCCAGGGTGAAGTGCAGTCGCACAATCATGGCTCACCACAGCTTTGGCCTCCTGGGCTCAAGCTATCTTCCCACTTTAGCCTCCTGAGTAACTGGGTCTATAGACATGTACTACCATGCCTGGATCATTAAAAAAAAAACAAAACAGAGTCAAGGTCTTGCTATGCTGTCCAGGCTGGTCTCAAACTCTTGGGCTCAAGTGATCTTCTCTCCCCTGCCTCCCAGAGTGCTGGTATTATAGGTGTGAGCCACTGGGCCCAGCCAAATGTTGTTATTACCATTATAGAGGCCTGAACAAATTTCTTAGAGTTCCCTGGTACAAGATTGGTACCGGTTTTTGTGGGGCTTTTTGTCAGCTTTTGACATTTGATTAGTGAATTACCAGGTAACGAATATAGAAGTAATGTCTGTCTCATTATTTGGACGTACAATCTACTGATGTCCGTGTCCTTCCTCAGGGGCTGTTGTCATAGCAGCATATAGCAGGATTTATTGCATCTTGAACAATAAAGTAATAGCAAGCTATCAATGAGCAACTTTGTAAAATTTACGATTTAAAATAGGCACTTTGGAAGTACAAGAATTTTAAGACAAAGATTCTGTCCTTTAGTAATTGTCCATATATTTAGGAAGAAATACTATATTAATTAAAAGACACCAAATCCTCAAGTCAGAAACTAAAGGTCAAATAATAGTGTAGATCATATTTGTATAAATATAGATGATATTTATCTGCTGATTATGAATATAGATAATACCTATTCTTGATTCCACCCCTTCTCTTACCCTCACATCCAATCCATCACCAAGAATGGTGAATTCTGCTTCCAGAATGTGTCTCAAATTCATCCTCCTCTTTCCAGCTCTGCCATCACCTCTAAAGTTCTTCCAAGTCCTCATCATCTCCCTGTTGGCCTGCTGCTGTAGACTCTGACTGATCTCTCTCCTTTCATTCCTGTTCTTTTTCCATCCATTCTCCACCCAAAAGACAAAACAGTCTTTTAAAAACCTAAATCATATTTTTCATTCTCTTACTTAAAACTCACCACGAGGCTGGGCTCGGTGACTCAGCCTGTAATCCCACGCTTTGGGAGACTGAGGTGAGTGGATTGCCTGAGCCCGCGGGTTCGAGACCTGCCTGGGCAACTTGGCGAGACCTCATCTCTACAATAAATCAAAAAATTAGCCGGACGTGGTAACGTGCGCCTATAGTTCCAGCTACTTGGAAAGCTGAGGCGGAAGGATCACCAGAGCTCAGCAGGTTGAGGCTGCGGGGGCCGGGAGTGGCCACTGCACTACAGTCTGGGTGACAGAGTGAGACTCCAACTCAAAAAAAAAACAAAAACCACGAAGCTCCCATTGCTTTTTACAAGGCCTTGTGTGTTTTGGCTCTGCACTTTTCTTCACCTTCATTTCATGTCAGTCTCCCTTTCACTATGCTCCAGCCACACAGGTTGCTTTTCCCTTTCTAGAACTTTCAAGAGCTTTCTCATCTCAGGGTCTTTGCATTGGCTATTTTATACCATTGAAATATTCTTTCTCTGGTCTTAAACATGGCTGACTCATTCTCATCCCAGGTACTCAGATGTTACTTCTTCAAGGGAGATCAAACCATTCTGATCATTCTATTTAAAAAGTTTTTTCCATTCTATCATATAATAATAATTATTATTATTATTCCTACATAACATTTACCCCAATAAAAATTATTTGTTGATTTTTTTGCGTGTGTGTCTTTTGACCCTCCCTAAGGAGATCTATGAGGGTGACAATCTTGTTCATTTGGTTCACTGCTGTGGTGATTAGCATGTACTCGGTATTCAATAGATATATGAACAAGTGAACAAATGAATATGGACCTAAAAAGTTCAGAGGAAGAAGAGATCCCACAGTTAGTAATGGAGCAGACTAAACCTTGGGAAGGATTGCTGAGAGTGTACCTGGACGACCAGGTGTGGGGGCTCAAGCCTGTAATCTCAGCAGTTTGGGAGGCTGTGGAGAGAGGATTGCCTAAGTGCAGGGGTTTGAGACAAGCCTGGGCAATTTGGTGAGATCTTGTCTCTATACTAAATCAAAAAATAAGCCAGGTGTGGTAGCATGCACCTGTAGTTCTAGCTACTTGGAAGGCTGAGATGGAAGGATCGCCCGAGCCCAGCAGGTCAAGGCTGCAGTGACCATGAGTGTGCCACTGCACTCCAGCCTGGGTGACAGAGTGAGACTCCAACTCATAAAAAAAAGAGTGTACCTGGAGAAGAAAGGCAGAGGGGAGTAAGCTGAGATGGGAGGGGCAGGTACTGTAGATTTCAGAGATGGAGCAGCTTTTGAGAGGCAGTGGATGTAGGGAAAGGAAAGTGATTGACATGCCTTCAGCTCCTGCCTATCCCATAACTACCGATATAACTTTGTGTGCACTATTTAACCCCCTTTAGTCATCATTATCTGTACAATGGGTGAAAGAAGTTCGGTGCCAGTAATGACTCCACACCCAGCCAGGACCAAGAGATTTATTAAAAGGGGCTGTTACAGGGGGATCTGTAACGGGAAAACAGAAAAAAAGAGAGAGAAAGAGAGAGTAAGAGAGACAGAGGAAGTGGGAGAGAGGTGGGGAGAGAGCTGCAGAGAGGGAGAGAGCGACAGAGAAAGAGAGAAAGACAGACAGAGAGAGGTGCGGGAGAGGGCTGTATTTATCAGCCTGACAGGGGCCGGAAGGGGCCGTGCTATGTTCCTATTGGAGGAGCTACATGGGAGCAGGGTGGGGCCAACGCCGTGTTATGGTCCTATTGGATGCATAACAAAGCTGGCTACTGATTGGAGGCTTGCAAGTTTGAAATTTGCCAGCAGGAAGGTTTGAAATTCGCACGTGGGGAGTTGTGCTCGCAGAAGCTGGGACCGAGGGCCTTTGTTGTCTGGTGTGTAGGCGCCATTTTGGGAGCCGCCCCTCTGGTCACTTCCTGCACCCTTCAATGGGGAAAATAATGTCTACCATGGAGGGTTATTGTGTAATTATTGTAGTAATGCTTTATACTAAGGATGCTGTTGGGAATGCATGTGATAATAA
>NW_007254458.1:179248-183761 GCF_000164805.1 Carlito syrichta | reverse complement strand
AAAAAAAAAAAAAAAAAGAAGAGTTATCTCTGGGTGGGGTGGGGATGAGATTCCCGCAATTATGTTTTCAAAAGCTCCCTAGGGGATTTAAATGTATGGCCGTTGTTTAGAACCATGTATGTAATCCAAGCTATGCTGGAATGCTCTCTAAACATCTCTTGCCAAAGAACTGTCCAACTTGAATAGCTCTGTCATGGGAACTCAAGAGCCATAGGTCTAGGCTGCCTACCATGGGGGCGTCTACCTGAGCCTCTGAACCTTAATCCCCAGAGACCAAGTCATCGAGCCCTCATCAATCAAGTGAGTTTGGTATTAATTAAAAAAAAAAAAATCTTATAATCCCAACTAAAGTCATTATGCCTTCCATTATTTTTGGTCATATCCAAAAAGGAAGCCAATCTAGTTATCAATCTTATCCTATACTCTTATCCCTTTTGTATCTGTGCTTCTCCCCTAATTTAACTACCTGTTGCAGGATTCCCTTCCAAACCTCTTTACTGAGCTCTTTAGAATTCCAGCTTCTAGGTACACAAACCTACATAAACCTATACCTTCAACCTCTTTGCTGATGTTCCTTCTACTTCCTTCTGTAACTGTGCCCCGGCTTAAACCAGAAGATGTTTTAGATGTCAACAATGACTGGCCAGTCTTATGAAACATTAGCCACTGTTTGGTTGGTTGCTGGTGTTCACGCAAATATATTATGTCTTGAAATGCCTTGGGCCAGTAAATATGTCTAAAGGTTTGGTGTTGGGAAAACATGTTGAAAGCCAAAGGGTTTTGTATCTGGTAAACATGTATGAAAAGGGAACAAATCCCTGTGGGCAAACATGAGCCATAAAAGGTAGACAAGATTGGAGAATTGTGAAATCAAACCTTGTTCTGGTCCTATAACTGCTCATGACTTGAGTCAGTATTGACCAGAGGCTAACTCTCAGAGTCAAAAGACTAGTCAGGTGGTTTGAGCTGATGTATTAAGGGATCTAGGATAACTCCAAGGACAATGGATGAGACCCTGCTCTGGAAAGCCTTCCTTCCCCTGTAAATAACTCTGGGGTCCTGCAACAGATCAAGTATCCATAATGGGATGGAAAAGAGTTCAGTTCCATAAAATCTAGTAATTCTGTGTTAGAGGCTCATTTAAGAGCAACCATCTATTTCTAAGGCCAAGAATGGTTGATGGGAGATGGGAACAGATTATACCATTTTCTGTATTTTGAATACCGTCTCACAATAAATGGACTTCTGTTTTAAAAACCTGGATATCAAGAGTGCTTAATTTTCTTTGCTTTCCACAGATAGGAGAAAACTAAAAATCAGAATAAATGTCAAATTTTTTTCTTTCTGTATTTAAGTGGGTCTATTGATTATGTTTGGAATTATTACAGCCATCTTATTCTATATTTATTATATTTTCTTGAATAACATTGTATCTATGCACTCCTGCTATTGTGTAACATGAAACATTTAGGATGCTTTACCTCTTCCCTTCAACTCGCCGCTCTGGTTTTTTTTTTTTTTTTTTTTTCGTTGGAGTCTCACTCTGTTGCTCAGACTGGAGTGCAGTGGCCGCTCCCAGCCACTGCAGCCTCGACCTGCTGGGCTCTGGTGATCCTTCCGCCTCAGCCTTCCAAGTAGCTGGAATTACAGACATTCGCTTCCACGCCCGGCTGATTTTTTGATTTATTGTAGAGATGAGGTCTCGCTGCCCAGGCGGGTCTCGAACCCGCGGGCTCAGGCAATTCACTCACCTCAGCCTCCCAAAGGCGCGGGATTACAGGCTGAGCCACCAAGCCCAGCTGCCGCTCTGGTTTTATTGAAGTAATTTGGAATTTTATTTTTAAATTGTTTTTTTTTTAAATATTATTCAGTTTTCAGTTCCAGAATCCTTTACTAATAGTTATGTCAAGCTCTACATTCACATTTAAATGATTATGGAGGTTTATTCATACTTCTTGCCAATTTCATTGCTCATTAGTGTCTCTTCTAAAAACCTGTCTGTCCTGCACACTTTTTCTTAGGATATTTCTTCTGGCTTACTTTTTTGTTGAACTGGAATTATTTTTTACCCTTTTTTTTTCTTCCATAAAAGATACGCATGTGGGCTGGACTTGGTGGCTCAGCCTGTAATCCCAGCACTTTGGGAGGTCGAGGCGAGAGGATTGCCTGAGCCCATGGGTTCCCAAATTGCTGGAATTAGAGGCTTGAGCCACTGTGCCTGGCTGAAGCTGATTTTTTTTTAAGGTGTATATAAATTGAATGTTTGGAAGATAAATACATTTTCCATTAACTTGCATTAACAATTTCAGAGACCCAGGCACAGTGGCTCATGCCTGTAATCCCAGCACTTTGGGAGGCCAAGGTGGAAGGATTGATTGAGGCCAGCCTGGTCAACATAGTGACACTCTGTCTATACAAAAAATAAAAAAAATTAGCTGAGTGTGATGGTATGCTCCTGTAATTTCCAGCTACTCAGGAGGCTGAGGCAGAGGATCTTTTGAGCCCAGAAGTTCAAGGTTACAGTGAGCTATGATCATGCCACTGCACTCCAGCCTGGGTGATAAAGCTAAATCCTGTCTCTTAAAAAAAAAAAAATGGAGATTTTGTATATATTTTAATATTCAGTGGACAATATTTGCTACAATTGCATTGTCATCTACTCAGGAGTTGATGAACTCAAGAAACATAGTACAGTGTATGTATGCGCCACCACACCCAGCTAATTTTTGTATTTTTTGTAGAGGTGAGGTCTTGCCATGTTGTCCAGGCTGGTCTCCAACTCCTGGGTTTAAGTGATTCTCCTGCCTCAGCCTCCCAAAGTGCTGGGATTATAGGTGTGAGCCACCACTCCTAGCCAAATTTTCATATTCAAAGGAACCATAAAACATATTATTTCATAGACAAAAGTATTCTTTATAAGTAAACAATCTCATAATTTGACTATTCTCTATGCATGCATGTTTGGAAATTTCATTGAATTCAACCTGTTTTCTGTACTTTTAAACTTTATTTTACATACCCCTGTTGGATTATTTGCTTGGGCTAATGTTTTCTCTTTTCCTACATGAGCGGCCTCTATCACTATTAAATGTTTATTTTAAAAATATGAATTGTGGGGTTAGTGGTTGGGGGTCATAACAAGTGATGTGTTGCTTCCATTGCAGAGATTGACTGTGGCACCCCCCCAGAAGTGCGGCATGCCAGCTTGGTAGGGAATCACAGCTCCCGGCTGGGCGGTGTGGCTTGCTATGTCTGTCAAGAGGGCTTTGAGAGCCCTGGAGGAAAGATCACTTCTGTTTGCACAGAGAAAGGCACCTGGAGAGAAAGCACTTTAACATGCACAGGTACAGATTCCATTCTGCTGGGCTTCTGTTACCTGGGAACAAAACAGCCAACAAGAGCCTGGGGCATAAAACCATTTGATTGCTACCTCACTGTGTATTGCACCTGGTGCTGCCATTTACCTGCCTGGACACCTGGCTTTAGATTTGTCAGCTAAATCCTGAAGATTTAGAGGGTGGATTGGGAAAATAAGCTGGATAGAAAATTTTATGCCTCGGTCTTTTGAAACTCACCTTAAATCATTGCAATTCCTGTCTCCTTTACTTGGCTGGCTGAGAAATTTTTCTCCATGAATGATTTCCCCAGAGGGGCATACTTCTAACTTAACACATGTTGGCAGAGAAAGGTGGTGTAATGAGAAACAATTTTTAAAAGTTTATTTTTATTAATTGTGGTAAAACAAAACATAAAATTTACCATCTTTACTGTTTTTAAGTGTTCAATTTAATAGTATTAAGTACATTCATGTTGTTGAGCTGAAACTCTATACCCATTAAACCAACTCCCCATTCCCCTCTCCCCATAACCCCTGAATCCCCACCATTTTGCTTTCTGTCTCTTATGAATTTGATGGCTGTAGGTATCCTTTTTTTTTTTTGAGTAGGAGTGTCACTCTCTCACCCAGGCTGGAGTGCAGTGGCACGATCATGGCTACTTCAGCCTTGGCCTGCTAGGCTCAGGCAATCTTTCTGCCTCAGCCTTCCAAGTAACTGGAACTACAGGTGTGTGCCACCATACCTGGCTGATTTTTTTATTTATTGTAGAGACGAGGTCTCGTCATGTTGCCCAGGTTGGTCTTGAGCCCCTGGGCTCAGGCAATCCTCTCACCACCTCCCGAAGTTCTGGAATTACAGGCGTGAGCCACAGTGCCTGATTTGTTCTAGATAGTTCATATAAGTATATGGTATTTGACTTTTTCAAGACTGGTTTATTTTACTAAGCATAGTGTTTTCAAGGTACATCCATGTTGAAACATGTGTCAGAATTTTCTTCCTTTTTAAGGCTGAATAATATTCCATTGTATTTGATAGACCATATTTCGTTTATCCATTCATTTCTTTTTGTTTTTTTTTTTTGAGTTGGAGTCTCACTCTGTCACCCAGACTGGAGTGCAGTGGCCGCTCCCGGCCACCGCAGCCTCGACCTGCTGGGCTCCGGCGATCCTTCTGCG